>NW_026125586.1:0-110244 GCF_943737965.1 Phodopus roborovskii
CCCAGCACTCACAAACAAATTTTGCCATGTAGCTGTTGAAGCTGCTAAAGATGACTGATTGAATTTTTGTTTGAAGTGTTTGCTATTGCCCTTTCCCATCTGTCCTTCTTTAATGAACCATCCACAAATTTATTTATCTATTTTTTTATTTATCTATCAACACAGGGTCATTGATAACATTCTCCCATGGCGACATTCAATCTGAACATCATCAAGGTAGACTTCAATTTCATGGAGATGACCCTATTTCTGCTTCCTGACTGCCCAGAATTAAAAGCATGCAACCTACCAACCCTGGGGGGGTTGGCAAAAAAATATTTCCCACAACATTCACTGGCCATTGTGTTTGCCCAGCCTCATGTCAAGAATGTCACATCTTTACTAAACGTTAACTGACCGCTAATCAGTGATCCAATGTCCAGAATTATTTTAGTGAGAAAGGGATGAACTTGGTGATACTCAGAGTCTCTGCCAACCCACATTTTAGTGTCTTTGTTATTTTTGCAGCATTTTCCTGAGGCTTGCACTAGTGACATTTACAAGAACCAGAGAGACATCAGATAATTCTGGGCTCTTGGAATCTATCCCTTTGATCTCTGTCTTTACCCTTGTCTAGTAGTACACTGCCCTAGTTCCTAGAACTTTAGTCATGTGATCAAATTTCAAATCAATTTCCAATTCACCAGTGTAGTCCATGGTTAAGTTTTCTCTGGACTTGTTCATCTGTGCATTTTATAATTTTCCAGTTTCTGCATTTGTTGATTTTGATTGCAGCATAGATGTTATTTGGAGGTGTATTAAATATCCTTCTGTTATCATAGTGAACATATCTGGAATTTGGATGGATAGGTTTATACTGATTAACACCAGAGCTTCAACACTATGCACTCAACTACTCAGAGCTAATTCTACCTGTACTGCCTAAAGGCAACGCCCAAAACCTCATGATCTAAACTTTCTTCATATTTGACCCTAATATTACTAAATTTCAAAACATGTCATCATAATCAACCCCTGTTTTCCTGGTAACACTGAAAATACCTGAACTTCAAAATGATTTATAGTCTCACTATATGTATAAGTTGCCAGACTTCTTTTTTTTCCTTTTTATTTATTACTTTTTCTTATTTTTACATATTGATCCCACTTCCCTCTCCCTCTCTCCTTCCCATGCCTCCCATCCCCATTCCATCCCATTCCTAAACCACTCCACAGGGAGTATGATGCCATCCAGGAGGGATCATCAAAATCTGTCAAGTCATTTCAAGTAGGACTAGGCATGCTCTCCTATCTCTAGGGCCAAGGGAGTATCCCCTTCATGGGGAATGTGCACCCAAATTCCTTTCTGCACCAGGGATACATGCTGATTCCCAATGTCTGAGATCCCCTTAGACTGCCCAGGCCTCTAACTGAGACCCATGTTCAGGGGGTCTGAGTCGGTCCAAAGATGGTTTCCCAGCTATTAGTCTGGGGGTCCATGAGCTCCCCTTGTTCAGGTTTCCTACAGCCTAGCTTCCTGACCCATTTTCTTATCACCCCTCCCCTCTGCAACTGCATTCCAGGAATTCAAGCTCAATCTTTTTACTGTGGGTGCTCAGCTTCTCTTTCCAGAAACTACTACATGAAGGTTCTTGAATGTTATATAAGTTAGTTCTTAATTTCATTATCAGGTATGGGCATTTAAGGCAGTTTCTCCACTGTTGCTCAGAATTTTAGTTGGGGTCATCCTTGTAGGTCTCTGATGATTTCTCTAGAGTCAGTTTTCTCTTCCAAACCTGTAATGGCTCCCCTCTATTATGGTATGCAACAAAGACTTCTGTTCAACTATGTTCATGGGCAACATTATTTGTAATAGGAATAACTAAGCAATCTAAATGCCCTCAAATAAAGAATGGATTTAAAAAAATGTGGTATATTTACACAATGACATACTACTTAGCAGGGGCAGGTGGGAAGGGGTGGCAATGGAATCTTGAAATTCCAAGGAAAATGGGTGGATAAACCATCCTGAGTGAGTAACCCAGTTACAAAAAAAGAGGATCGTGGTATGTACTCACAAATATATGGATTATAGACATAGAACAAAGGATCTCCAGCACACAATTCACACTGCCAGAGAAACTAGGATACAAGGAGGAACCTAAGCGATTCATATAAGGTCCCTCACAGAAGAGGAAAGGGAAAAGTCTCCTGAGTATTGGGAGCTTAGTGGTGGGCAGTGAGTGGAAAGGGAGTGAGGAGAAAGGGAAGGAGAGGAGAGGAGATCCTGTGGGACCAGGGGAAGATTGAGTCAGGGACGAATAGATGAGAGTCAGCCTTCTATTGTACTGCTGCACATCTGCTGCTCCTCTAAAACAAATGTATTCCAGGTTGACAGTGGTAAGGAATTTAATACTTATTCGAATGAAATAATTTATTTTCTGTAAACAAAATGTCATCACTGTTTTGCAGAGAATGTTGCATATGTTCAAATTAAGACAAATTATTCTACTATGCGTTGCTTATGTGAACTTGACTTCTACAATGGAAGAGGAACAAGGAACAAGTGTGGGTTCATGACTTCAAGCTCAGCTGGAGAAATTAAAACTCATGAAACAGCGGGAACTCCCTGGGTTGGCCCCAGATCCCCCTGCTCCTGTGTCCTGACCCCATAAAGAGTGCTCTTGAAGCTCTGATACACCCCCACCCACCACCACCCAGAGCCTCCCCCCCTGTACCCTGTGCCTTACCCTGCCCACTGTCCACTGCTCAGATTGAGCACTGGGACAGAGGGTGGAGCCAACAGTCCAGACAACTTCAAGGACTTCTGAGAGCAGCTCCGAGCTCAGGAGACCTGCCCATACTACTGGACCACCTGTAATTTCCATCTGCTTGGTCCTAACCCTCACCTCAGGTCCTCTACTGGAGCTCTGGGCCCCTCCCAGAGATCTGCCTCATCTCTGCAGGACCACTCTGAGTTCCCTGCAGGCAGGTTCCTTGAACCCCAGCAGGGCCTCTGCTGAAAAGTCCCAGCTGGAGAGTGCCAGGCCCAGGCTAGATCTGGATATAGGCAAAAGGAACATCCAGAGTCCTGTCCTTCAGGATCTTTGACCCCCATCGCTATTCTTCTACTGGAGCCTGAATGCTGACCACCATCCCCAGGCCCCTGCCTGTGGAGAGACCTCCTAGAGAGTTTGGAAAACCCAGAGCTACAGACATCGAACCTCTGACACATAATCCCACCAGGGGGAGTATCAGAGAGAAGGAGAGACCCCCACCAACACCTACTGGAAGAAGCTATGGGAAGACGGCAATACAAGAAAACACCTAACAACAGAAAGACAAGTGTGACAATACCAGAATATAGGGAATCTACACCAACTAGACTGGAACACAACAAAAAAGCAGAGGAAGCATAAGGGAATGACTTAAAAATTATCATCATAAAAATGATAGAGGTCCTCAAAGAAGATGTGAGAAAATCCCTTAAATAAATGGAAGAAAAAAAAAAAAAAGCAAAAAGTGGAAGAAATGAACAGATGTCTTATGGAAAGTAAAGAAAGTACAGAAAGCCAAGAAAAAACAATTAAGCTAGTGAAGGAAAATGGTTCAAGACTTGAAAACCCAAATAGAGAAAAATAAAGGCAACACAAACCAAAGGAATGATGGAAATAGAAAACTGGACAAATGATCAGGAACTGCAGACTCAAGCATAACCCACAGAATTCAAGAGATGGAAGAGAGAATCTCAGGGACACAAAAGATAAACTAGAGGAAATAGATTCATCAACCAAGAATATTGTAAATCAAAAAATCCTTACTACAAATATCCAAGAAATATGGGACACTGTGAAACTGTCAAAACTAAGAACAATAGGCATAAGAGGAGGGGTGAGGAGGCCCAGCTCAAAGGTGCTGAAATATATTCAACAAAATCATCGAGGAAAAACTTTCCCAATATGAAGAAGGACAAGCCCACTGAAAGTACAAAAAAGCACATCCGACACCAAAAAAGGCTGGACCAAAGAAAAAAGACCCATCAACACATGGAATAATCAAAAACCCCCAACATACAGAATAAAGAAAGAATATTAAAGAGCAGCAAAGGAAAAAAGGACAGGTAAGAGATAAAGGTAGACCTATCAAAATTACACCTGACTTCTCCATTGAAACCCTCAAGGCCAGAAGGTGCTGGATAGATGTTCTACAAGTACTAAGAGACCTTGGATGTTAGCCCAGGCTAGTATACCCAGTAAAAAATGCTCAATCACTATAGATGGAGAAAACAAGATCATTTTAATGAGAAAAAACCAGATTTTCCCATTCCGTATCTACAAATCTAGCCCTATTGGAAGTATTGGAAGAGAAAACTCCCAACTCCAGTAAGTTAACTATTCCCACAAAGATGTAGGCAACAAGCAAACTCACCCTGAAGGAGTAAATTTGAGGGCTGAAATCAACAAAATAAAAACCAGGGAGACTAATAAAAAAAAAAAAAATCAATGCAACAAAGAGTTGTTTTTTTGAGAAAATTGACAAGATAACCTTTATCCAAACTAACAAAAGAGCAGAAAGAGAGAACATGCAAATAAACAAAATCAGAACGGAAAGGGGAACATAACAATGGACACAGTGGAAATCCAGACAAAATTCCATGTAATACTTTGAAAACCTGCATTCCAAAACAATTGAAAATTCAAAGGAAATGGATAAAGATTTCTGGATAACTATCACTCACCAAAATTAAATCAAGAACAGACAAATTTAAATAGACCTATAAACCGAAATGAAATAGAAGCAGTTACTCTAAAGCCTTCCAACCAAAAAAAAAAAAAAAAAACGCTCAGGGCCAGATGGGTTTGGGTGCAGAATTCTCACCAGATTCCAGGAACAACTAATACCAATACTCCCTCAAATTGTTCCACACAATAGAAACAGAAGGTCCATTTTTCAAACTCTTTTTACAAGGCTACAACAACCTTCGGTACCCAAGCCTCACAAAGCCACAACTAATAAAGCAAAACTACAGACCAATATCTCTGATGAACATCGAGTAAAAATACTCAATAAAATAATGGCAAATCAAATCCAAGAATACATCAGAGAAATCACCCACCATGACCCAGTAGGCCTCATCCCTGGATTGCAGGGATGGTTTCACATAAGAAAATTTATCAACATGACCCACCGTATGAGCAACCTGAAAAAGAAAAAACCATATGATCATCTCCTGAGATTCTGCAAAGCTTTCAACAAAATTCAACACGGTTTCATGATAAAAGTCCTGGAGAGATCGGGAAATAACAGGAACATACCTGAAACATAACAAGAGAAATATACAACACACTAACACCGAACATCAAACTGAATGGAGAGACTCTTAAGCCAATTCTCTAAAATCAGGAAGAAGACACATGCCCTCTCTCTCCAGTATCTCTTCAATATTGTACTTGAAGTTCAGCCCTAAAGCTACAAGACAAAAAAAAAAAAAAAAAAAAAAAAAAAAGGAGATCAAGGGGATCCAAATTGGAAAGGCACAAGTCAAACTGTCTCTATTTGCAGATGATATAAGAGTTTACATAAGTGACCCAATAACCTCCACAAGGAAACTCCTAAGCGATAAACACCTTCAGCAACTAGCAGGATACAAGATAAAATCAAAAAATGAGTAGCCCTAATTTATTATACTTTATTCAGACAACAAAGATGCTGAGAAAGAAATCAGAGAAACATCACCCTTTACAATAGCCACAACCAACAAAAAGTATCTTGGGGATAACACTTACCAAACAAGTAAAGACCTATACAATAAGAACTTTGTGGCTCTAAAGAAAGAAATTAAAGAAGATACCAGAAAATGGAATGATCTCTCATGCCCTAGACAGGTAGAGTAAATATAGTAAAAATGGAAATCTTACCAAAAGAAATCTACAGATTCAATGCCATCCCCACTAAAATCCCACCACAATTCTTCACTGACCTTGAAAGGATAATAACCAACTTTATATGGAAAAACAAATGACCCAGGGTAGCCAACAAAAACCCTTTATAATACAAGAACTTCAGGAGGCATCACCTTCTCCGCCTTTAAACTCTACTACAGAGCTATAGTTCTGAAAAACATCCTGGTATTGGCATTAAAAATAGACAGGTAAACCAATGGAATCAACAAAAAATCCTGATATGACGCACACCTAGAAGACCTGATTTCCATAAAACAGCTAAAATTATACATGGGAGCGGGGACAGCATCTTCAACAAATGGTTCTGGCACATTTGGATGATGGTGTGTGATGACTGCAGATAGGCCCATGTCTGTCGCCATGCACTAAACTCAAGTCCAAATGAATCAAAGACCTCAACATCAATTTAGCCACACTGAACCACGGAGATGCGAAAGTAGGAGGTAACCCTTGAACAAGTTGTTATAGAAGACTGTCTTCCTTGAACATAACCCAGGGGGGCACAGACTGAGATCAACAATGAATAAATGGGACCTCTTCACATTTAGAAGTTCTGTAAGGCAAAATGACACAATGGACAAGACAAAATGGCAGCCCACAGACTGGGAAAAGATTTTCAGCAATCCTACATCCGCCAAATGGCTGATCTCCAAAATATACGAAGATTTCAAGAAACTAGTCAACAAAACACAAAATCCCTATTAAAAAATGGGGTACAGAATTGAAGAAAGAATTCTCAATGGAGGAAGTCAAAAGGCCAACAGATACTTAAGAAAGTGCTCAAAATCCTTAGCTATCAGGGGGAAATGCAAATCAAAACATCTTTGAGATACTATCTTACTCCGCCAGAATGGCTAAAATTAGAAACACCAATGACAACTTATGCTAGAGGATGTGGAGAGGGGAACACTCCTCCACTGCTGGTGGGAGGGCAAACTCATACAGCCATGTGGGAGATCAGTATGGCAGTTCCTCAGGGAAAATGGGAATTAGTTTACCACATGACCAGCAATCCCCCTCTTAGGCATACACCCAAATGATCCACATCATTGCAACAAAGACATCTGTTCAACTATGTTCTTGGGAGCACTATTTGTAATAACAAGAAACTGGAAGCAACCTAGATACCCTCAAGTGAAGAATGGATAAAGAAGATGTGCACATCTACACAATGGAATTACTCTGCAAGAAAAAAAAAATAATAGAATCTTGAAATTCACAGGCAAATGTATGGCACTTGAAGAAACCATCCTGCATGAGGTAACCCAGTTACAAAAAGAGGAACCTTGTATATACTTGTTCAATATGGATTTTTAGACCTAGAGCAAAGGATCACCAGCCCATAATTCATAACACCAGAAGAACCTAGGATACAAGGAGTATTCTAAGAGATTCATATAAAGTCCCTCACAGAAGAGGGAAGGCACAGTCCCCCAGAGCATTGGGGAAGTGGCGTCGGGCAGTGAATGGAGAGAGAAGTAGGAGAAAGAGAAGGGGAAAAGAGGAAAGCATGTGCCACAAGGGAAGATTGAGTCAGGGTAGGAATAGAAGACCGAAGAGAGAGAGGGAGAGTAAGTGGTTTGAGAGAGAGAGAGAGAAAGAGAGAGAGAGAGAGAGAGAGAGAGAGAGAGTGAGAGCATAAAAGAGGGAGCCATTATTGGTTGAAGACAAAACTGAACCTAAAGAAATGTCTAGAGACCTACAAGGGCTGCAGCCAACTAACAATTTGAGCAACCATGGAAAGTCTACCATAAATGTGCTTCCCGGATAGTGATATCAACAACTAACATATCCACCATCTTGTAGCCCTCATCCAGTACCTGTTGGAAACAGAAGCAAGCACCCATACTAAACACTAAGTTGACCTAGAATCCATATTCAGAGGGAGCAGGAAGACTAGGTTGCAGAAACACATAGAGAGAACTGACCTGAAGAAGGAGGGAGCTCAGTGGCCTCCAGACTGATAGCTGGGAAATCCACATGGGACTGACTCAGGCCACCCTGAATATGGGTCTCAGCTATAGGGACTAAGTAGTCTAAGGGACCCTCAGACAGTGGAACCAGGATGCACTCCTGGTGCACAAAGGACCTTGCAGACACATCCCCCATGGAGGGGATGCTGCATTTACCTACAAACAGGAGTGAAGTCCCTAGTCCCTACTTCAAATGACTAGTCAGATTTACATGACCCCACCTGGATGGCATAGCCCAACATGTGGAATTGGGGTGGGGGATGGGAGGGGAGCGTGGGCAGTGTGCATGTGAGGGGGCAGAGATTGTAAGAGTAAGGGGAGGAGGGAGGAAGGGAGAGAGGGAGGGAAGGAAAATCAACTGGGATCAATGTGTTAAATAAAAATAATAAATAAATAAAGATCTTAATCAGAGTGTAATTTTCACCCAGACAACACTATTTCAGTGGAGCATGGGGGACCACGAATTCAGGTACACTCACTGGAGAGCTAGCTCTAGGGATACCTCTGCCTCTGCATCCCCAAAGTGCAAGAACAATACACACAAACAATTTCATACTTTGTATGTGGGTGCTATGTATTCAAGTTCATGCTTCACAGGGGCAAACACTTTCCTAATCAAAAAGACATATAATGAGTTTAAATGTTCCTCAGAAACACCTGCATGCTTACAATGTACTCTTTCTTATCTTCCAATCACCACTAATTTCCCTCATACTGCTTCTCCATGTAAAGGGCAATTGTACGGGCTTGGAATGCTATGTCTTTCATTGTATGTATGTGAGATCAGATTCAATGCCAGGTGTCTTTTTCAATGACTCTCTATCTTAATTTTTTTTATTTTATTTAAATTTATATAACAAAAACCAATTAAATGAAAACAAACATTTATACACAATATTTGGGAACTGGGGTGTCATTCTTTCCAAACTACTTCCTGCTGGTGAAGGGCACTGTCTTGGGGGATTCGAAGAAGATTCAGATATCCCTGGCTGTAGTCTGTAGGGCTGTTTTGTCCATCTGTTTTGAATGTAGGATTAGTTTGTACTCCTGTTTCAGGCAGTCTGGCGTGATCAAACCACATTAGTCTGGAAGGAATCCACATCTTTCATTTTCTGTGAAACAAAAATAGAAATCCTTATCCCCAGTAACTTGTCCTTCAACTTAAATTTTGGAGTCAAAGAATTTTAATTTAATTTATTATTTTACATGTCGATCCCAGTTCCCTCTCCCTCCCTCCCTCTCCCCAGCCCTCCCTCCCTCCTTCCCTCCCTTTACCCTCTCTGCCCTCTCACATGCACTCTAAACACCCTCCCCTCCCATCCCCCCCCCCAATTCCATATGTAGGGGAATGCCATCCAGTTGGAATCCTGTAGATCTGACAGGTCCTGTAAAGTAGGGACTAGGACTTCTTCCTGTCTCTAGATTAAGACAGTTATCCCTCCATGGGGGGATATGTTCGCAAAGTCCTTTTGTGCACCAGGGATACATCTTGGCTCCCTGTCTGAGGTCTCTTAGGACTGCTCAGTCCTTCTGGCTGAGACCCACAATCAGGAGGGCCAGAGTCAGTCCCATGCTGGCTTCCCAGCTATCAGTCTAGTGGCCCTTAGCTCCTCCTTGTTCAGGTGAGCTGTCTCTATGTGCTTCTGCCGCGTGGTCTTATCCTCTCCATCTGCTTCTGGGTTCTAGTTCGATTCAGTGTTTATGTATGGGTGTTTGCTCCTATTTTCAACAGGCATTAGTCGAGGGCTCCATGGAGAAGTTAGTTGTTGATCTCACTCTCCGGGGAAGGGCATTCTATGATGGCCTTTCCACGGAAGCTGAGATTGTTAGTTGGGAGCAGTCTTGTAGTTCTCTGAACTTTCTTTGTGTTCAATTTTATTTTCAAACCAATATTGCTCCCTCTTTTATGTTCTCTCTCTCGTCTCTGTCTCTCTCTCTCTCTCTCTCTTTCCTATCATCTATTCCTAACCAGGCTCAATCTTCCTGGTCGACAGGTTTTCTTCTTCCTCCCCCCTTATTTTTCCTACTTCTCAATCCATTCACTGTCCTCCCCACTTCACCTGACCTGAGGACTTGTCCCTTCCCAGTTCTGTGAGGGACTTTATATGAATCTCTTAGAATACACGTTGTATCATAGTTCGTCTGGTGATGTGAATTATAGGCTGGTGATCATTTGATCTAGGTCTAAAATCCATATATGAGTGAGTACATACTGTGTTCTCTTTTTGTTACTGGGTTACCTCATTCAGATGGTTTCTTCTAGTGCCATCCATTTGCCTGCAATTTTCAAGATACCCTTATTTTTTTTTTTTTTTTCTGCAGAGTAGTACGCCACTGTGTAGATGTGCCCATCTTCATTAAAGCCATTCTTCAATTGAGGGGGCATCTAGGATGCTTCTAGGTTCTTGCTATTACAAATAGTGCTGCTATGAACATAGTTGAACAAATGTCCTTTCCTTGTTGCGTGGATGTGAATCCTTTGGGTATAAGTGACTAAGAGGGGGATTGCGGGTCCTGTGGTAAACTAATTCCCATTTTCCTGAGGAACCGCCTACTGATCTCCAAAATGGCTGTATGAGTTTGCACTCCCACCAGCAGTGGAGGAGTGTTCCACTTTCTCCACATCCTTTCCAACATAAGTCATCACTGGTATTTCTAATTTTAGCCATTCTGGCAGGGGTAAGATGGTATCTCAAAATTGTTTTGATTTGCATTTCCCTGATAGCTAAGGATGTGGAGCATTTTCTCAAGTGTCTTTCAGCCTTTTGATTTCCTCCATTGAGAATTCTTCTTCAGTTCTGTACCCCAATTTTTAATAGGGTTATTTGGTGTTTTGTTGACTAGTTTCTTGAGCTCTTTGTGTATTTTGGAGATCAGCCCTTTGTCAGATATAGGGTTGGTGAAAATCTTTTCCCAGTCTGTGGGCTGCCGTTTCGTCTTGTCGACTGTGTCCTTTGCCTTACAGAAGCTTCTAAGTTTGAAGAGGTCCCATTTATTAATTGTTTCTTTCAGTGTCTGTGCCCCTGGAGTTATGTTCAGGAAGCGGTCTCCTATATCAATTTGTTCAAGGGTACCTCCTATTTTCTGAACCTCTTCTAAGAGGTTCAGTGTGGCTGGATTGATGTTGAGGTCTTTGATCCATTTGGACTTGAGTTTTGTGCATGGCGACAGACAGGGGTCTATCTGCAGTCTTCACACACCCTCATCCAATTGTGCCAGCACCATTTGTTGAAGATGTTGTGCTTGCCCCATTGTATAATTTTAGCTGTTTTGTCGAAAAGCAGGTGTTCAAGGTGCGTGGACTAATATCAGGTCTTTCAATTCGATTCCATTGGTCTACCTGTCTATTTTTATGCCAATACCAGGCTGTTTTTCAGAACTATAGCTCTGAAAGAGCTTAAAGTCAGGAATCGTGATGCCTCCTGAAGTTCTTTTATTGTATAGGGTTGTTTTGGCTATCCTGGGTCTTTTGTTTTTCCATATAAAGTTGATTATTATCCTTTCAAGTTCGATGAAGAATTGTGGTGGGATTTTAATGGGGATTGCATTGAATCTGGAGATTGCTTTGGTAAGATTGCCATTTTTACTATGTTAATCCTACCTAACCAAGAGCATGGGAAATCTTTCCATTTTCTGGTATCTTCTTTAATTTCTTTCTTTAGAGCCACAAAGTTCTTATTATATAGGTCTTTTACTTGTTTGTTAAGCATTACATCAAGATACTTTATGTTGCTTGTGGCTATTGTAAAGGTGATATTTCTCTGATTTCTTTTTCTGCCTCTTGTCATCTGAAAAAAGTAGGGCTACTGATTTTTTTGAGTTTATCTTGTATCCTGCTAGTTTGCTGAAGGTGTTTATCAGCTGTAGGAGTTCCCTGGTAGAGTTTATTGGGTCGCTTATGTAAACTATCATATCATCTGCAAATAGAGATAGTTTGACTTCTTCCTTTCCAATTTGGATCCCCTTGATTTCCTTTTGTTGTCTTATAGCATTAGCTAGAACTTCTAGTACAATATTGAAGAGATATGGAGAGAGAGGACAGCATTGTCTTGTTCCTGATTTTAGAGGAATTGGCTTAAGTTTCTCTCCATTCAATTTGATGTTGCCAGTTGGTTTGCTGTATATTGTTCCTATTATGTTTAGGTATGTTCCTGTTATCCCCTGACCTCCTCCAATACCTTTATCATGAAAGGGTGTTGAATTTTGTCGAAGGCTTTTTCTGCATCTAAGGAGATAATCATATGGTTTTTCTTTTTCTGTTTGTTTATATGGTGGATCACGTTGATAGATTTTCGTATGTTAAACCATCCCTGCATTCCAAGTATGAAGCCTACTTGATCATGGTGGATGATGTCTCTGATGTATTCTTGAATTCGGTTTGCCAGTATTTTATTGAGTATTTTTTGCATCGATGTTCATCAGGGATATTGGTCTGTAGTTTTCTTTCTTAGTTGTGTCTTTGTGAGGTTTGGGTACCAAAGTTATTGTGGCTTCATAAAATGAGTTTGGCAATGGACCTTCTGTTTCTATCTTGTGGAACAGTTTGAGGAGTAGTGGCATTAGTTCTTCCTTGAATGTCTGGTAGAATTCTGCGCTGAATCCATCTGACCCTGAACTTTTTTTGGTTGGAAGGCTTTTGATGACTGCTTCTATTTCATTGCAGGTTATAGGTCTATTTAAGTTGTTTGTCTGTTCTTGATTTAATTTTTGGTAAGTGATAGTTATCCAGAAACTTGTCCATTTCCTTTGAATTTTCAATTTTTGTGGAATACAGATTTTCAAAGTATGACCTGAAAATTGTCTGGATTTCCTGTGTGTCTGTTGTTATGTTCCCCATTTCGCTTCTGATTTTGTTAATTTGCATGTTCTGTCTCTGCTTTTTCATTAATTTGGATAAAGGTTTGTCTATCTTGTTGATTTTCTCAAAAAACCAACTCTTTGTTGCATTGATTTTTTGTATTGTTTTCCTGGTTTCTGTTTTGTTGATTTCCAGCCCTCAACTTGATTATTTCCTGGCGTCTACTCCTGTGGGGTGAATTTGCTTCTCTCTGTTCTAAGGTTTTCAGTTGGGCTGTTAATTCTTTTATATGACTATCCTATGTTTTCTTCATATAGGCACTTAGTGCAATGAACTTCCCTCATAGCACTGCTTTCAAGGTGTCCCATAAGTTCGGTATGTTGTATCCTCATTCTCATTGAATATTAGAAAGTCTTTAATTTCTTTCTTTATTTCTTCTTTGACCCAGGAGTGGTGCAATTGCACATTGTTCAGTTTCCATGAGTTTGCAGGTTTTCTGCTATTTGTGTTGTTGTTGAATTCCAATTTTAAAGCATGGTCGTCTGATAAGATACAGGGGACTATTCCTATTCTCTTGTATCTGTTGAGGTTTGTTATGTCACATAGTATGTGGTCGATTTTAGAGAAGGTTCCATGTGGAGCAGAGAAGAAGGTATATTCTTTTGTCTTTGGATGGAATGTTCTATAGATGTCTGTTAACCCCAGTTGAGACATAACTTCTGTTAAATCTTTTGTTTCTTTGTTGAGTTTCTGATTTGTGGTCCTGTCTAGTGTTGAGAGTGGTATATTGAAGTCTCCCACTATAAGTGTGTGAGGTTTTATATGAGCTTTGAGTTTTAGTAGTGTTTCTTTTACGAATGTGTGTGACTTTGTATTAGGGGGCATAGATGTTCAGAACTGAGACTTTGTGTTGATGAATTTCTCCTGCCATGAATATGAAATGACCGTCTTCATCTCTTTTGACTTATTTTGGTTTGAAGTCTAACTTGTTAGATTTAGGATAGCTATGCCTGCTTGCTTCTTATTTCCATTTGATTGGAGTGCAAGGGCTGAGCTGGAACTTGTGAAGGTTTTGCAGGATAGTGGGATCTCACTGGAAACTGGCGCTCTCCAGCTGAGACCTCTTTCTTTGGCAGAGGCCAGGATTTGGGGGTCAAGGGATCTTGCCTGCAGGAACTCCAAGTGGACCTGCAGAGATAGGCGGATCTGTGGGGAGGGGGCCGGGACTCCAGCAGAGGACTGGAGCCAGGGTCAGAGACCAAGCTGGTGGAAATTACTGTGAGGATAGTCAGGTCTCCTTTGTTCATAGTTGCTCTGAGAAGTCTCAGAAGTAGGGTGGACTGTTGGCTCCATCCTCTGTCCCAGTGCTCAACCAGAGCGGCAGGACCATGGGTGGGGTAGGGCACAGGGTAGGGGGGTAGGCTGGCAATGGAGATGGGTGGGGGTGTATCAGAGCTCCAAGGGTGCTCTCCATGGGGACCAGAGACAGGAGCAGCAGGATCAGGGGCCAATCCAGGGAGTTCAGGCGGGGGGAGGGGGGAAAGAGGTTGTAGGGGACAGGCAGCCCCGATTGGACCCCAGACTCACCTCTGGCCAATAGCTGGCAGAAGAGGATGAGGGCTGAGCTGGAACTTGAGAAAGTTTTGCAGGAAAGTGGGATCTCACTGGAAACTGGCACTCTCCAGCTTAGACCTCGTTCTTTGGCAGCCTATCTTAATATTTTGAGACAGGGATCTGTACCTGGAACCTAGAACCCAGTGGTTCATCAAGACTGGCTGAGACAAAGCCCCAGGGAACCTCCCTGTGTTGACCTCCCCAGTGCTGTGATTGTAGAAACTAACAATCACACTGAGATTTAACATGGGTGCTGAGGAACCAAATCCAGGACCTCAGGCTTGAACAGCAAGCACTTTAGAGCTACACCATCTCCGCAGCCCCTGAAAAGGCTTTTTCATCACCCATTTTGGCTTCCCCTCCTCTATATCTGTCTGATATTCTCTAAGATGAAAGAAAGATCACTTTGATAGCCCAGCCAACAGTCTACTGTAGTTGAACAGCACAGAGAAGGAGCCCCCAGTGGAAGGCTCTTCAGTACACTGTTTGTCATCATGTTGTGTGGCCACAATTGCTTTCTCTGCTGCCAGCGAGCATGGGAAATGTTCAAACCCAATTAGTAATCTTAGAAATGTTTGCACCAACCTAAAGAGCTTCAATAAATGCTTTAGCACCACACTTGACAATGGTTGTCAAACTCTTTAGGATGTTAACCTTTGCCACAGCAATGCCTATCTATCTCCTCCAGAGGAGGAGGACAGAGGACTGTTCAGAGGACAGAAGGCTGGGCATGAGTCAGTCCTTTACCATGGTTCAAACTGAGAGAAAACCTGCCATTATCTCATTGATAGCAACCTTTACTAGGGCATCCGAAGCACTGGAGCTCAATAAAGATCCCAGTTGGGACAAGACAGTAACAACGATCAAACATGTAAAATGGTCAATGTTCAAAAGTCTCCATCTCATTCATTGCAGCATTCACTGGCTCAGGCATTCTGAAAGGGATGCAAGAACTAACAAGGATTATCCTTGCTTTATTGACATGCAACCACTTCTGTATCCTTTCTGATTGACTCTGTTATAAAGTGCACTTCCATCAGATATGAGTACATATACTCCTGTGGGTTTTTTGAAGCTTCCTCTTTCTTACATGAGATATGGACTCTGATATATTCACATTCAGTCTAGTGTGTCGTTGCCAGTGAGATGTATTTCTCTTAGACAACAAATGGTTGTCTCTTGTTTCCTTTATTCAGTCAGCCAATTTTATCTTTCAATTGGAAAGCAGAAACTATTTACAATTAGTGCTATTATTGACAACACTTTGCTCTTTCCTATAACTCTGCTGATTGCTTTCTGGTGTCAAGGTTTCTTGGTTTGGTTTCGTGTTTTGCACACTGATCCCCACCCCAATTCCACTTTAGGGGTATGCTGATTTGCAGAATAAGGCAGAAATGGTTATTACCTCATTTTCCTCCGTTCATCTACTTTCCGTGTTTGCTTACTCTTTCCTGTGCTTTTGTGACTGAAACGGTCTCTTCTGTCCTATGTGTGTGACTCTTGTCAGAATAGTTTTTACATTGCTAGTTTGCTTGACAGGAATAGCTTTATTTTGTACTCATCTTTAAAAGTCCCAAATTCTCCCATCCTTTTTTGGCATAGTGCTCTTGAATGGTAGTTTTTAGAAATTGTGATTTTAAATACATATGGACCACAGAGGAAATTTTACATAGGGTGAAACAGATATCCATTCATTTATCCATTGTTGCTTATTTTCATGGCCAGTCTACTAGTATATAATTAGCTCAAGTGTACATTAAATTTTTAATGCATCAATGGTTCTTCCCATATTACTAATATAGAAGTGTGTTAAGTAAATTTAAGCATAAATGGTTCTCTTTTCTATTTGAAACCTGCAACACACTGAAATTAATGAAATACACTAATTGCTGACACATCTAGAGGAAGAGAAATGTTTCCATGTTCTCTAACTCTGGACCAAAGAAATGGTGATCATATTTAAAAGTCTAAGACAAATGGCTCAAAGCTATCTCCATCATGTGAAAAGGGCACATCATAAAGAGGTTATCTCTTCCACACTTTCCCTGAGGTGATCCTACATTCAAAACAACTGGATAAAGCAGCCTTACAGACTACAGCCAGGATTTCTGTATCTTCTTGAATCCCCCATGACAGCGCCCCTTACCAGCAGGAAGTAGTTTGGGAAGAAACGACACCCAAACTCCCAAATAGTGTCTATAAATGTTTGTTTTCATTTAAATTGACTTGGTTGTATAAAATAAATAAAAAAGAAAAAGAAAAAAAGGAGGGAGGAGGGGGAACTGGGATCGACATGTAAAATAATAAATAAAATAAAAAAAGAGATTATCTACTACTCCCTTAACCTAGAGGCAGGAGGGAGAGCCTAGTTCCTACTCCAAATGACTTGACAGATTTAGATGACCCCTCCTGGAAGGCATCACCCTACTTGTGGAGTGGGAGGGGGATGGGAGATGAGAGTGGTGGGGAGCATGGGATGGTGGGAGAAAAGGCAGGAGGGAGGGAGGGAGGGAAGGGAACTGGGATCAATATGTAAAATAAGAAAATAAATAAAAATAAATAAATAAAAATTTAAAAAGACAAGATTGTAGACTTGTAGTCTGAAAAGTTTTGGATGTTGCCAGGACATTATCACTGTAGGTACAGCAGCCACCTGCTAGTTTGCTTGTAACAAACTGTTTTAAAATAAATCTGACTTCCAAAAAATAGCATGCTCATATTTTGAGAGACAAGTTGGAGACAACTCAGGGTTCTAAATAAATTACAAGTGGCAATGATCCATGCACTCCGAACTCGGCAGGAAGAAGTGCTGTTCATGGTATTATGCAATTAGGATTGTTGGTGTTGCTTTTTTTTGTTTGTTTGTTTGTTTGTGTTTTTGGATGAAATTTTGAAAATTTCAACAGTTTTTTCATCTTTTGCATTCTGTCAATAGCTATCAAAATAGAGAACCTCTGACTATAGAAATCTTTTGTCTTTTGAATACCACATACTATTCAGAGAAAAGAAAGTTTGAAAATCATGAGACATAGTTGTGAGTGTTAGTGTCCCATCTAACAGAATCTAGAATCACTGGGGAGATGGAGCTCTGTGATTGCCTTTCTAAGGGTTATCCTGGTTATATTTATTGTGGTGGGAAGGTGTTCTTTCCCCTTGTTCCAACATTTAAGAGGACCATGTTTGACTGTGGGTCTCTGAACCTGTTTCCACCAGTTGCTTTATGAAGACTCTCTGATGACAATTGGGCTTGGCATCAATCTATGAATGTAGCTGACTACCTTTAGGCACCATTCCATTGACACTTTTATCTCTAGTCATTTTTGGTTCTATCTTAAGTCACTGGGCCATCCAGCCTCTGGATCCATAGTCCTCCAGACAGTATTAGGGGTGGGCTTACTCCTGTGGCACAGTGCTCAGGCTGGATCAGTCATTATTTGACCACTCCTACAATCACTGTGCCACTCTAACCCAGCACCTCCTATAGGCAAGACAGACTTTAGGTCAAAGGAAAGAAGAAGAAGAAGAAGAAGAAGAAGAAGAAGAAGAAGAAGAAGAAGAAGAAGAAGAAGAAGAAGAAGAAGAAGAAGAGGGGTCGTCTCCACTTAACAGTTCCTCATGCAAATTCACCTCCACAGTATTAGTGACAGCTAAAAAAGTCCCTATGGTTAATGCAAATCCACACATATTTGAAAAGCTTTACTCAAAATAAATTATAAAAAAAAAAAAAGTAAAATGTGTGCTAAATGAGAACAGTTCACAGTGGGCTTCCTACTCGAGATTTAACTCAGAGATTTACTGCGTCCCCCTCTGAAAATAAAGACAAAGTAACCAACCCCTTTGCTCATCCTCAGGGAAAAGTAAACTTTCCTGAAGACCTATGCCACCACTAAGTCCAGAGCACTGGAAGGGCAAGGTTTTGTTTCTTGTACGAATTAAACTTTGACCCTCTCCTTGACTTACAACCCTAAGCTACTGGTGCTAAAATATTCTTCTACAAGTTTTAGTTTATTGCTCACTGTGTAAATCTTAACTGACTTGCTGACCCTAAAAAACTCAAGCCTCATATGGCAATGCAAAAAAATTACTGTGGCAAACAATATATATATTGTTCATCCAGCAAGTGACTTTAAACACTGAACCATCTCACCAGTCCCCCACCATTTCTCTTCAAATTTAAAAATTTTGTACATCAAAGAACACTGTACACATAAAAAAACAAGATAATATTTACAGAGTATATCTTTAAGAATATTGTTGAAGTTTGTTATTCAGACTCTTTCCTTCATGAACTCAGATCCCCATTAAAATTTATTTGCTGGTCCCCAAATCAATTTGAGGATGTGAGCAGACTGTGAAAATGTATAGTGGTCCATGGTAGATAATACTAGGTGATATAGAACAGGACATCATTTCCTTTTTTCTTTCTCACTATGTAAAGTCACTGCCCTTCCAGAGTACATAGTGACACATTTTGTCACGTTTTAATTGGTAAACTCACTGCTTACAAATGACACCTAGTATAAAGGTGAAGTGCTGCCTCATGTTTCTAAGAACAGCAAGGCTATGATGTGCCTTAAGAGGACAGGTGAGTTAGTGACGTTTTGTTCAGGCAGGGTCTGTAATGTGTGTGTAAATGTGTATATTTCTGTTTCAAGTCCTCTTACTCAATACATGCATGTTAACCCTACTTGAATTCTAATGATTTAACAAAATATACTAAATAAGAAGTCTTGAAACATAGATAAACATAAAGACAGTATAACAACTGCTGTTGTAATTATATTTTACTGTATTTATTAATTTCCATGTGCTAACATGGAGTGACGAGGACACTATGTCAAATGTGAGGATAATTGAATATTTGGGGGGAATCAATTTTCTTTCCCCTTGCAATAAGTTCTGGGAATTGAACTGAGGCTGCCAAGCTTGTGCAGAAAGTGGCTTTACCAAGTTAGCCTTCTTGCCATACTTTTGGCCAAGTAGGCTGGCCAGCAAATTTCAGGCATCTTCCTGTCTCCATCTATGTCTCACTGGGATGTGATTATGGACTCACTCCACCAGGCCTGGATTCCTATATGGATGTTGGCGACCAGAACTTTGCTTGCACAAGAAGCACTTTGCATACTGAACCATCTCTGCAGCCTGAAATTCCTTTTTTATAAATTTATTTTCTTTGATACAATCGAGGCTCCCTCCTCAGATGACTGTGGCTTGTGTCACGATGATACAAATCCAGCCAGTTCAATAGGGAAAACAGCTTAAAACATAACTTAACTGTCCCCACATATGACAACATAATATCTTAAAGGTAACTCCATTTTTGGATGCAAGGAGGGCAAAAGTAAGGTCAAAGAGGTAATTTCAGAAAGAAATCATTCCATTCCATTCATGTGTGAAATCATTCATTAAGCCCACTGAAGGACACCTACATATAATTCCAAATTGTTTATAGGTCTTGCCATACGCCACACCCACACAAAACTGAACTCACCATTTCATAGACTATGAAAAGTCGAATGCCAATGACAATGGAGGAAGAGAAGGAGCAGGACGAGAAGGAGGAGGAGGAGTAAAAGAAGAAGGAGGAGAAGGGGGAGGAGAAGGAGGAGGAGAAGGAGAAGAAAAAGGAGAAGGAGAAGAAGAGGAGGAGGAGAAATGCTTCTAAAAATGTTACTTGTGGCACACTCAAGCCACTGGGGAGGCAGCTGACACAGGACAACACACACACACACACACACACACACACACACACACACACAGAGCAGGCTTGTGATCATAGCATGGGTGTCCCTGTGAATAAAGGAATCCCTAAACACCCACTTAGAAAGCTCAAAGCATGAACCAGTCACAAAACTCTGTTTACAAAGTTTAAGGGCTGAGAGTGCAGAACAATTCCTTAGCAATTTATTGTGGGGCTAAGAGAAGGTTTTGTGTGGCACCAGGGAGAAAGGAGTCTGTCAGTGCAGGTATCTACACTGCAGCCAGAGTGGGCAGCTCTCCCCAGCCCCAGCCCCAGCCCCTGCCCCATGGCTCCGCCTCCAGGATATCCACCTCCCATTGCAGCCAGGCCACCAGGGTCCTACCTTCCCTCTGCCATGTTCTATCTTCTTCAGTCTCTCTTCCTTCTCCATTGCAGGCCAGACAGGGAAGGGTGGAGATTAAAAATCTGTTCAGATGCAAATGGACAGAGCTCCATGGCCACCCAGGACAAGCTTGGTGCTCACTGGCCTCTCTTGCCTTCCTCACCTGTCCTGCCATCACCAATGCCATCTTAGTCCCCACTGAAACACATGGGGAAGGTGAACAGTCTCATCAGCTGCTAGACTGGCTCAATGTTTGCTCCCCTAGCCTAGGAGGGAGTCTGAGCTTCTGCCATACCACATTGCATTTCCAAACTCAAAAGCAGCAACCTCCTCCAGGGGAAAAGCTGCAGTGGGGAGGGCTGTGGCGAGGGTGGGACGTGACTGGCTATGGTCTACCAGCCCAGGTTCAGGGGAGAAGCCTGAGGACACCTTAATCCTTTCTCCCCCACCCCAACTCCCTCATCCTAGTCCCAGCTGGTTCCTGCCCACCCAGGTTTTCCTACAAGGAGAACAACTCCTGCTGTCCCAGGTCCCAAGCTCTTTCTTCCCTGAAGAAGAGAGTCTCCTCCCCCAGGGGGATTCTCCTTGGGAACCTTGCTCCTGAAGGAGCTGGAATTCCGAATATAAATTAGGAACAAACCCCATCTACACTCACTTCCCAATGTTAATGGACTTAAAAAAACTAGGATTCTTCTCTGACTTTATCTGCAGTTTTTGGCACAAGCTGTTTCACGTTTATCACTGTTCCTGGCTTGTGGAAACAATCAAACTTTTGTCAGTTCTATTTATTACCTGAAATGACTAGTTTGAACTTTTTGTACCCAATGACCTTGTTAGGCCATGCTCCCTTGTCTGCTCTAGCAACCCATTCCTTTCTCCTTCCTCCAAAACATTCCTGGAGTGTGTCTCAGATTGACCACTTCTTTGTTTTAATGTTTGGACTGAAAATATTAGCAGGTAAAAATTAAAGATAAATTTAATCATAAAAGAGGTAGTAAGTGGACAGACATATGCAAAAGGGGAAACTAAAGACCTTACATCTGTTAGGCACCAAAGAAGTTTCCAGTACCTGTGATTTAGAGATGCTTACATTTCAAACATAATTGTGACAACTTATATCAAGTCTATATTGCCCTGTAATCACAGCAGGAATTGAGAATGTGAGCTTAGACAACTCTTGATAGCAATAAAAGACATTGGGAGAGTGGGGATGGGCAAAGGAGTGATTTTCTTAGTCACCCAGCACCCTGTGTATATCTAAGTCTAGAAGGAAGTGTTCAAACTGCCTGGATTGAGTGGTTATCGGTTGATTCTGATCGCCAAGGAGGCAGAAGTCCAGGATATCTGATAGATTTCCTGTTTGCTAATGAACACAACTTTCTCTGTGGCTCAGGAAGTCAACAGTTGCAATTTGTCCCCTCTTTGTAACTAAATGTATTCATGATTAGCCTGCTAAAGTTGAAAGATTATTTCTGCATTTTGCATTAGTAATCATCAATCATATACCTGTCTGTTTCACATATAAAGATACACACTGCACATTGTCGGCTGTATGATAATAACATCTATTAGAAGGGCAAGTCTGTGGAATCACTGTTGTTCTTATGACACCTGCTCAGTTGTAACATCATGTCACATGCTTCATTTATTCTTATAGACAATGTTTCACTCAGGTCCTCTGCAGAGAAGATAGTATTTCAGCAAAGGCTTGAAAAGATGAGGTTATAAGTTGTGAGTGTGAATGAGGTCAGCAACAGATCCAAAGTACAGTGTGAGGTGTGTCCTTAAGGGAGGGCCCCACACCAAGGTGGCTGATTAAGAATGGGATGGATGAGAGGGAGCTTAGACACAAAATCACAGAGGTTACAGGAGGCCAGACTGATTTCTAGAGGCCATGGTAAGAACTGTGCCCATTTCTCTGAATGAAACCAGAAGCTACTGAGAAATTCTCATGGTCTATGCTATTACAATGTAAAGAAGCTACAGTGAAGGGTTGGTTTGGATGTCATTTTGTTTGGAATCTCCTTTACACTGGGTCACCTGATTACCTGAACCGGGCATGTCTACCTAGAAATTAGTCATTAGTCACAACTACAGAACCTTCTGGTGACCTAAGTACTCATTCCCTTTCAAGGCCAAAGGTTCAAAGACTAAATAAGGCTACTTTTATATAATACTCATTTCAATGTTCCTCAAAAGGCTAGCCATCAAAAGAAGCTTCAAAGTATTCTGCATCCAGCACAGCTCAAATTTGCCCCTGGGTCTAGGTATTTATCCCTCACACTGAAGTTACTTCTTTAAGTCATGTTGCTAGCAGCAGGTCCTGCCCATGGATGCCTCTTGAACTTGGGGTCCCAGGCATGTTGCTGTGCCTATACAATGTTAATATGCCTGGGAGGCAAACTCTGGTCCTCACTCTTGTGTGGCAGTCAATTTCCCCATTCCAGCACCAACAGTGGAGTTTCAAAGGATTAAATATATATTTACAAAATGTCTTCAATAAAGTAGGACAGCTTTGTTTTAAGTTTCAAAATGGAAGTCCTTTAAAAATACATAAAACAGACCTATAATCAGTCAAAGTGGCATAGAATGTAAATGAAATTAGAAAAATTTAAGGTGGCGCTACTATTACAAAAGGATGAAATCATAGGCCAATAGTCCAAGACACTGTAGTTAATTACTAATTGAATATATGAACACAAAACCAGGTCTTTGAGTATGTTTATACCACCAAGTAGTCACAGCATATAGACTTAGCTCCCAAATAGTTGTGACAAAGGCCCATGTAATCTATTTATTCTAAATAGAAATATTTTGTGTTACTCTTGCTAGGAAAACTGCTTAATGGTTCTATGGGTACTGGTGGTACTGAGAGAAATCAATCCTGCTTGTGTACAAATGTTCAGACTACTGTAACGATTAGATAAAGAAGGTGCATCTCTCCTGAGTTAAAACAGCACAAAATTCAAACCATTTTAGTTCTGATTTGAAGAGGAATGTACAAATCCAATCACTCCTTCTCCTTCATGGAAATAAACATTTCTTATGAATTAAGATAATTCCAGTCATTACATTTTAGGATGGTTCTTGTTTCCCATGAGACCTGCATGTTATATTTCCTTCCTCCTTGTAAGAACCTTTGAATATATCTATAGCTCAAAAGATAATATCTTTGAGTAGCTTACCTCACAGCACAGCTTTTCGCAAATCCTCCATTATCAAAGGTGAACAGTGTGTGTTTTCTTTCATTTTTAAAGAAATCTAATGAATAGATCGTGGCATTTTTTAAAAACAGAAAAATAATATAAATTATTTATCCCTACATAGTTTATCTAAGAAACTGGAAATATAACTTAATCATTGTGAAGGTCTATAAATATTTTTGTTTTAAAAAGCCAAAATTAGGAAAATGAAAAATTATTTCTTTGTAAAATGAAACAAATAAGTTGGTGGTGGTGGTGACAAAGCCTTTAATCCCCGCACTCAGGAGGCAGAGGCAGGCAGATCTCTGTGATTTGAAGGCAAACTGTTCTGCAGAGGAAGTTCCAGGACAGGCTCCAAAGCAATACAGAGAAACCCTGTCTCAAAAAACAAACAAACACACAAGCCAAACCAAAAAAAAAATAAAAATAAATAAAACAACAAGATTTAAGAAATTTCAAATCCTTAGACCCTACATAAAAAAAGACATGGCACAAGTATCTGTAATGCCAGTGTGTCCCTATGGGGAGATGGGGGAAAGGGATAGGAGGATTTTCAGCTAGTCTGTCTTACACAGCAGCAAAAATATCCTGTGTCAGATGAGATGGAAAGGTGTGGATTGATAGCCAAATGTGCTTTAACTTCCACAGGTGTACTGGTACTGTGTCACAGCCCTGTAACTATACACATGAAGAAACACACATACACACAATCTTCCACCCACTCATCTTATAATCCACACAAAATTATACCATCCCGGAGAGAGGAGGGAGAAGAGAGAGGGGAAAAAGAGGGAGAGAGAGGAAAAGAGAAAGAGGGAGAAAGAAAGGGAGAGAGGGGGAGAGAGAGGGACAGAAAGAGTAAGAGAGGGAGGAGAAAGAGAGAGGGGGAAGAAGGAAGAGGCAGGAGAGAAAGAGGGAGAGACTTGTTTCTGGAATATTTTTAAACTATAATTATTCAAATAGAGTTCCTAGAAATTATTTTCTAACAACACCTATAGAAGATGTAAGTTGCTGAGGGAAGGACTATGCTGCAGAAACCTCTATGGTTGGTCTTGCAGGCTCAGTGTTATAAATGTTAGACTGAAAAATATGGATGTGGTCAAATAACACGTCACTAGGCAAAAAAATATAATAATTGCTGGAATTGAACTTCAGGACACTGGACTACATTTGAGCCATTATCACTTTGCACTGAATCATCAAAAAATCATTTAAAGTAATTATTGGCATTATCCCCTTTCTCAAAAGTGAAGACATTAATGCATAGAGAGATTATGCAACTAAGGTCACATTGTGAGTATGTGACATTTCAAGCCAGGCAGTCTCACTCCAGAACGCACACCAGCTGTGCACAATGGGAGCAGTGCTTTGTAGGTAATGCAGAATAGAGATACATGGGAAGACGTGTTAATCACAGGTGTAGTGCCCCAGGGTTGACCAGTGCCTTTAACTGACTGAGTAAGCCATCACTCTGTTCAGACTGAATAAGTGACTGTGAGGGTGCACTGTTATAAAGCAAGGCTGTCCTTGATGTACCTCTTTACACACAGGCCTGCTTGTTCCGCAGGCACTGGAACAGTACAGAGCCTTATCACATACTGTAGGCAGGGAGATTTTGAACTTTGAAGCCTTCACTGTGTGGTCTGAATCAGCCCTTTTCCTATAAATTACCCAGTCTCAGTTGTTTTCACAGCAACAGACCATGTACTAAGGCAGGATTCTGGAGTGTGATGAATTTTATCTTAAGCTGCTGCCTTTTCTGTTTCAGAACTGACCAGCAACTTGAAGCCACACCCTAAATATATACAGGGGAGAAAGGCGAAGTTTAAATTTACAGCTATTATCAATTTTTCCATTTTATTGGACTTCAAAGCTTCTAGGTCTAAAAAATCCCAAAAAGTAACAATAAGGACTACCCTGGGTTCCTTGTATTGATATTATTTATAAACATCAAGGGAGATACTTCATTTTTATGAAATTAAAAATTAAATACAAAGACAATAAGAGAAAAAGGCTGACCTCTAGAACCAAGAACTTAGAATTACAAAAAAAAAAAAAAAAAAAAATCTCAAGGGCTCATAAATTCTAAAGTTATACATGGTGACTCACATTTGTAATTCTGGGACTTAAGAGACTAAAGCAGTAGATCCCTTTGTTTCAAACAAACAAAAATGAGGCTCCTAAATTCTGTTCCTATGGAAAAGCACTGGAAAGATAGATATATATACCCAAAGGATATTCTGTATTGAATGATGTAGATAAAGTACTGTCTGTCCTTCAAGGACAGCATTGCCAGAATATCTGGTGGTATAGCTAAGTTCTGTTCAAAACTAAGAAACTGCAACCATGATGAGGGAAAATAAATATCTTATTGGATCCTGATGAAGTCTTCTCTAGCTAAGCCACTTTTACCAGACTAGTGATTGAAATGCATGACATTCACTTTCTGTGGCTAGAGCATAGTTTAATGAAGGTAGAAGTACACACACTCGAAATGCTTTAAAATACAGTATCTGAAAGTTCCAAAATAATTGTGAAACTGCCAGTGGAACTTTTTAAAGGCATTTCTGGCATTCAGACATCATCATGACACAAAAACCCCTATGTTACTTGATGCCAGACATGGCCTTTTTTTTTTTTTTTTTTTTTTTTTTTGCTTTTCTTTGAATGAATATAAAGAGTTTATTAGGTGTATTAGGTGCGTATTTGTGTATACAATAACAAATATTAAACAACTTTTTAAACTTTTTAGCACAAGGCAGAAAACTACTGCCTGTACATGCTATTGTTCACTTCTGGAACACAGATTTTAATAATCATTGTTGCACAAAACTTTACATATTATTTAACTCTATGTCAAGATCCCAACTTTCTTCCATGCAACAGATATGAAGATCCAAATGAAAACCTAGCTAAGTCTTAAACACCTTTCCAGTAGCAAGTATAATATATGTTGTTTAGGGGGACCAGTGTTAACATTTCCTTATATACAATAAAATGTTCAAGTGCCAAATACAACAGGGGGACTTGTACATGAACAGATGAGATAGTTCTTATTTGAACCACACAAAAGACAACACCACAGTTCCACAGTGTCCATTTTTACACAAGATGCCACAACAACAGATTCACATGATACATGAATGGAATTAAGAGAAATCTACACTTGAGGATAATCCTGTTTCAACTTATATTTACTGACTGGGGTTGACTATAAAACTTAATTTCTATACACAAAGTACAACCCAAGAACTTGACCAGAATGCTACAATTCTAATTAACAGAGAGAGAGGGGGGGGGAGAGAGGGAGGGAGGGAGGGAGAAAGGGAGAAAGGGAGAAAGGGAGAAAGGGAGAAAGGGAGAAAGGGAGAAAGGGAGAAAGGGATGGGGAGGAGGGAGAGAGGTGGGAAGGTAGGGAGAGGAAAAAACCAGAAGAATACTGTTACCTTGAGTCTGAGATGCCAATTGAGAATCAACCCTGAATTTGGTTGATTTGGGTTAAGTGACAGAGTCAAAAGTACCATTGGATTTCAGAAATCATACAATTTCACTATATTAAAGAATACATTTGAATCAAGCATAGATAGAGAACATGACGCCAAGAAAACAACACGGTTCACAAATTTTGCTTGCCCCTACAAAACATTTAAGAAGTTAATTTTATTTTAATTTGTTATTTTTTTAAAGAATAATTGTGGTCTTTTAAATTAGGAAACAAATTGACTGGCATTAGTGTTTTGAAATATTTTTGCTGTGCTATCCCCAAACTGTAGGTGAGATCATGAGAAAGTTTGGCAGCCCTTCTTCAGTAGTTAGTTCATTGATAATGCTCACCATTGTTTTGCACAAGCTCAAGCTTTAATATGGATTGTAACAAGGGCTAATGGCAGATAGAATAGGGAACTCTGCCTGTGTGTTTGTTAAACCTCGCTGATAAGTTTGGACATTTGGATGATGGACTGCTAGAAGAATTCAACAGTGCCTGGAGATAACGTTCTGTTATAGAGCCCTCCTTTCCCCCTCACTGGCTACGTTGATTTGTTGTGGCTTATGGATTTTCCTCCATTCAGCACACCGGAGATGTTCCTGCTCTTGGTTCCGGTCCCACTTTCAGATCGGGAGAACTCAGTAAGGTCATGCACAGGTGGCTCCTTATATAAGGAGACTTTCGGTGGTTTGGGCAGAAAATGTGCTGCGGGTTTGTGCTTCTTCACATGGTTGCCTTGCATGATTTCTCCTTCCTTCGTTGTTCAGGCCCAGATACCACCTTCGGCCCGAATACTGCTGATGGCAGATGAATGATGAGTATGTCACAATAATCATTTTTAAGCACTGATTCTTTGAATTTGCACTCAGGTATGAAATTCTCCTAGGTGTACAAGTATCCCTCGCTGTTCATTGCCAAATACAGCTTGGTTTGAATAGCCTTTGAATAGCCACCACTCGAAGACCCACAAGGATGAAGTTGAACAGAGTAAAAGTGCTGTCCTCATCTTTGGTGCCATCATTGGTTCCATCTGCCAGCAGTTGCAATTGGTAGCCTTGTCGGCTGTATACTTTAGTAACTACACCCTTAAGCTAAGGCTCTGGTCTCCTTCTGTGCCTCTTCTTGAAGCCCAAGAGTTTGATCTGGGAAAATACATTTAACTTGTTTATGTGGCAGCTGATCTTGCCTTTACTGGGGCTGCTGACACATTTGCAGGCATTGTATTTCTGGCACTCACTGGCTTGTCTCTTTTGCAGGATGAGAGAGATAGCAATAGCCCAGCCATGGCCATGACTCCCACTGCAGCCCCTCGGTGGCTGCCCCGTGACCGGCTCTTGGCTTCACTACCTGGGTCTCCTTGCCTGCACTTGCTCGGCCCGGGCTTGTGGGTACTTGGGCTTCAGTCGTGGAGGACTTCAGCATGCCCTCCGAGCTCCTACGATGGTGGTCCGGCTCCCACGCAGGTTCTGGCAGCCGAATGGACCCTACAGACCCAGGCCCCAGACATGACTTTCCAAGGACCCAAGGAGAATTTCTTCTAAAGTGTTATATACTACATACATGAACCCAACGTCAAAGGATGAGCACATCTTCATCCTTCCTTTTCTCCCTTCCTTCCTTCCTTCCTTCCTTCCTTCCTTCCTTCCTTCCTTCCTTCCTTCCTTCCTTTCTCCCTTGCTTGCTTGCTTTTTCTGGTTTTCTTTTTTAAGACAGGGCCTATCTATATAGTTCTGAGCAGTCTAGAACTCACAGATCCTCTTGTTTCTGCTACTTGAGTGCTGGAATTAAGGGCAAGTGTCACCACTTCTAATCTCTATGCAACGTTTTAATCAATGGTCCATCTTCACCATTGAATGGTGAGGAAAGTCAATACCACTTCTTCTTTTGAAGGAAGAGTTGAGTCATCAACTATTCACTGCATTCTTAATGGATGTTGTTGTTGTTGTTGTTGTTGTATCTTCTAAATCTTCACAAGAATCCATTAAGATAAAATTCAGAACCCCATCATAAAAATTTAAATTTTCACTTGTACTAAATTGAAAGAAAGAAATGGGAATTACAGAGAGCTGAGTAGAGTCTAAGCTTTGCAGTGCCAGGTTTTGTAATGTTTGGACTGTGTTTCTTCATCAAGAAATGATGAGCACAAAAGCACATCTCCAGGGTGTTTGTTCCTTCCTGGCCCACAATGTCAGATCAGTGTTTCCTTACCATCTCTTCTCTGTGCTTCAGGCACAGGGGTGGCAGCACTCATGGGGCATCTCTACTCATTCCCTCCCAATCTGCCTGTCTTAACTACCTGATCACCATCTTGCTCTGTCCTTCACTCACACACACTATGCTGCAGTATGCCCTGTACCAGGTGTTCAGATAGCTGTAGGAAGTAAATGAATAACCTAGAGTCTGTTGGGGAAACGGTATGAAAAAAAATCCCACAGATATGCAATTACAACCACAGTAAGCACAGTAAAGCATCAAGAGAGTACAACACAGATTTGTTTTAAGGTAGACATTAGAGGCGATCTTTGTGGAGAGTGAACATTCCCAGGAACAGAGAATTCATGTTGGACTTTAACACCAGAAATACAATGGCATCAAATAGGAAAAAACAAACAAACAAACAAAAAACAAAACAAAACAAACAAAAACGTCTGAGAGTGTTATATGGCAAAGCAGGTTGACAATCTGGTGGCAGGAACAAGGACTGGGGCCTGTAAAGACCTAGTGAAGGACATTTGTGGTAGCAGTGGGAGGGAAGTGTGGTGATGAGAGATGATCAGTCACATGTTTTAAGGATGCTTTCACAAGTTAGGCCTAATGGCCTGGAGCTGCAGCCTCAGCATTGGGAGGCAGAGGCGGGACCAGGAACTCAAGTTCAACACCAGCTCCATAGAGTTCAATGCTGGGTTACCACTTCAATAGCTCCCAGATTGATCCCATCTGTTCTTAGGAGCCAAGCTCTAGCAGTATTTTTTTAGGTAAAATAGGAAAACTAACACATATACAATGTTCCTATCTGTTGTTTTTATTTCATCTAACTAGAAGTCTCCTCAGACATGACACTGAAATACTAAAATGAATAACAGAAGCTTATGAATAGCTTGTTTGCTCTCACACCTGTTGTTATCACATCTTTCACAGTCACCAAAATATCTTACAACTTGGTGAATTATAGAAAACTCGAGAAAACCAAAATACTTATCTGTAAATGGAAATAACAGATGAATGCTCCCACATTGTTTATTTCTGATTTGCTTATAATTATCATGTATGCATGGATGTGAGACCTATATAGGTGTGTGTATGATAGGGTATAGTTAGTTATTTTACTCTTTAGGGGTTAACCACTCTGCTCCCAAATAAACACATGGAGACATATTTATTCTTATTTATGAATGCCTACCCTTCACTTGGCTTGTTTCTAGCTAGCTTTTCTAACGTAAATTATCCACATTTTCTTTGTGTTTTGCCTCTGAGCTTTTTACCTTTCTTTATTCTTTCCTTCTTACTCTGTGGCTGACCATGTGGGTGGATGACAGGCTCCAGGTGTCCTCCTCTCCTCCTTTTCTCCACTCCTCTCTCTTCTCTTGAGCTTAGGTTTCTCCTCCTAGTTACCTTCTTTCTCTTTCTGCTTGGCAGCCCTGCCTATTCCTCTCCAGCCTGGATATTGGCTGTTCAGCTCTATATTAGACCAATCATATGGTTCACAAAGACAAAATAACACAGATTAACAGACTAAACAAATGCAACACATGAAGGCCAGGTTGAAATGAGTTCACCAGACCCAAGGTAATTGATTAAATAGGTATTTGTTAGAGAAGCACTTACACAGTGATAGTAAATAACTACTGAGGTCATCCTGTTCCAGAAGATGCAGTCTCTGCCCCTCCAATTCTCTCACCACAATCCAAGAGAGTGAGCTAGCCCCTCCTATTCCTTATAAAGGGTCATGTTTGCAAACTTGAAGCCGTGCCCTTAAAATGTGGCCATGACAATAAGTTCACTGGCAAACTAAGATACCACTACACAGACACATCTTTGCATCGTTAAACAAAAATTCCACAGCATGAATGAATATAACACATCTTAAACTAATATTCCACAACAATAGTACAGGAATATGTGGTATGTGAGGAGGTGGTGCAGGTGGCATCCAAAGTCAGTGTTGGGTGAAGAAGCCAGCAAGAGCTGTTCCATGTCATTCAGGTCTTGCTTTATTTATTGATTGATTAATTTCTTTACTTGTTTGTTTATTTTCATTCTTACTCATTACCTGGAAAATCAGCATTCATGATCATTATTTACTTTTTAGAAAATAAAGGCAGGGCTAGAGAGATGGCTCAGAGGTTAAGAACATTGGCTTTTTTTCAGGAGTCCTGAGTTTAATTCCCAGCAACCGCACATCCATCTATAATGAGATCTGGTGCCCTCTTCTGGCCAGCAGTGCAGGCATACCTGAAGGCAGAACAATTTTGTAATTTTGTAAATTACAATGCTCATCATTGTTGCTGCACATGGCTTCCCACATAAAATCTAATTTCAAATGCATTTAAATTGATTTGCCACATTTAATGATGACTTCTCAAATATATGCCCTGTTAAAAAATGAGGGACTATGTAACAATGCATACATGCATGCATGCATACATACATACATACATACATACACACATACATACATGCCATAGAATATCACTTAGGTCCAGAATTTACCAGAGACACAATTGTCACAATATATATTAGGGGTGATATATTTTGTACTAATATGATTAACTACAGGAAAAAAGAAAAGTGGCATGTATATACATGCCATTGGACCTGCAAAAATGGGAACACATGAGAGAGTCACACAGTGAGGGAAACTGGTGGTGTCAGATACACATATCCCCTTCTTTTTCAGGTCCTTCAACCCCTAAAGAGTAGATACACATGGGTGTATGCATAGTGTTTCCCCCACTGAGAACCCCCCAACTCCAGAAAACCTGACAATAGCTTGGCCCAGTGTTCTCTCCCCCAAGACTCACAGCAAGTAGGTGTGGGCCATAGTGGTGATAGACTAAATGCTCATATCCCCAGACATTGGGGAAACTTAGATGAAGCTACACACAGAAGGCAATCAAGGCTGGCAGTCCCAGGTATCAGGAAGATGTCACATTCCCCCAGAGCATAACTTGCCTTTTCCTCAAATTGCTAGAGAAGATACTTTCTCATTGATGGTGAGATGGATATAACTTAATGAGCTCCATCACCATCCCAGGATGATGGCTAGCCACAGGCCAGTGTTGGTAAGCAGAAGTGTCAGACTGGGAGGGAGTCTATCCATGATGCTACCCAGAGCAAACAAGGAAACCAACTACCATCATCACCACTACCTTGTCAAAAAGACAAGACAGTTAAAAAAAGACTCTTCTGGGTCAGAGGAGACTACACAGCAGAAGGAATCTAGCTTTAATAGGGCATGGGGGGTTTGAGTGGGAGTTTAGGCCATTTAGCTACCTCCTTCTGCCCAGTCACTCATCAGATGTCTTCATGTCTCTGAGTCCTTGACATGAAACTGTCTGGTGTCCCTTCTTAGGTTGCTGTGGGGGGGGACCAACAGACATATAGATCTACAGCTTCTTCTCTACATATTCCTGGCTCTACTGGAACTTTTCATGTAGACCAGGGGCTGTTCTCGAACTCATAGACCATCTGATTCTGCTTCCCAAGTGATGGAGTTAAAGGCACTCACTATAGGTGGACACCATTTAAATCAGGAATTTTTGCCTAACTTCCTTCTCACAGTAGTTACCAGATGTGATTGATTATCCTGTGTCCTCATAGCATCCCTCCTCTGGCAAGGCAGCCAGGGAGCCAGAAAATCCTAGAGGACTTCCTCCGCACCCCTGTACTCCCCTACTCTGGACACCAACTCTCTTGCATCCTCTCCTTGGGACCTCTTAATTGATTTCCCTGAGGTTCTGCCAGGCATGTCCAAGTCCAGCTGCCCTCACCCTGGGAAGTCAAAGGTAAAACAGCTAGACTACTGGTGGCCTGAGTCCAGATCTTTGTTCTAGGGACCAGCCAACTGCTAAGGATTCCTCACCAGCTATTATCTCCCACACAGGGACAAGCCTCAGAACCAGTCCCCACAGAAAATGACGATGTAGCTGCACAAATTCGAGAAGAACAGGTGGAAACCAGAACAGCTTATCTCTTTACTCTTTTGGGAAGTAAGTTGGTTGTATTAACAAAACCACATTTGCCAATGTGGGCTGACAAACCACATGCTGGGCTCCAAGAAAAGTCTTCCTGAGCCACTGTCCTGGCCCTGTTAGCTGATAGGCAAAGGACAGCCACCAAAGCCTAGGGCCCAGTAACTACAAAAATTAACAAATGTGAATTCACTGTTCCATGTTTTGGAACATAATAGTCAAAACTGTAAAATAAGGAAGCATAACATAAGAAGTGTTAATCCTACAGCAAATACAACCTGTAAAGACTCGATGAATTATATACATAGATACAAACTTCTATTATCTACTAACATCTGAACCTTCATGCAATACCAGCCCATCCCTGAGCAAGGCACCTTACATAGCAATTAAAAGAATCTATATGAAAATACCAGCTCACCTTGAAATTAAAAAATAAAACCCTAAATAAACCCTACAATAATCTAATCTTCCCCAAAAAAGGGGCCAAAGGAAATAAAAAGTGCTCACTGGAACCTGCTATAACTACTGGGCTGCTGGCGCTACAAGGTATGGGCCTTGGTATGGGTCAGATGCGCATTCTCATCCCCCACAAGCTTCTTCAGCTATGAGTAAGGTACTACTTACAATCCTGACATATTCTGACTAAATTCTATGTACATAAGATAGGAATCTGGGGTCCCAGAGTTAATAAATAGCGTTGTAAACATGAAGGTCCAGGTGCAGTGCCAGAAAAGCCTCTTGCTTCTCAGCTTGCTCTTGTCATATCACTGGTGAGCCCCATGGAGTATCCTGTTCCCCTGAGCCTCAATTTGGCCCTCTTCCACATGGACACAGATGTGTGAGTGAATATATATATACTGCACACACATACTGTAATAAAATTTTCTGATAGATGTTAATAGCTCCCATCTTCAGATACCCATAATTTCAGTCTCCAAGGAGCAAGATGAGAAGTTGGAAGCCTAGGGCTGGGGATCTGAAACCCCACCCTCAGGTACAAAGTGCTATTTAGGAGGGAGGCTCAACACAGCTAGAGTTCCCTGCTTGTACAGCTTTGGATACAAGACCAAAGCCCAGCCCTCTGGACTCAAAGTCCAGCCCTCTCTGCAATGGTCCCTCCAAGGTGGCAAGTGGAGAACGTGGGAGCCAGAACCATGGGTTTGCATCTTCTCATATTCTACATTTGTTCTCCTGGTGTTTCTGGCTCTGGCCAATCAGGAGGTGAGTATATAGCAATTCCCAAGGGGCTGCTGAACCCAGGAGCCAAGGACACACACACACACAACACACACACACACACACACACACACACACACACACACACAGAGTCCCATCTGTTTGGATTTCTCATTTACCTAGAGTTAGACTGGTGGCCAGGCAAGTTCCAGGACCCTCCTGTCTCCAATCCTCATAGCTGGTTCATTAGAAATGTTTATGGACATGTCAGCTTTTTGCATGAGTACCAAGTATTCAAACTAGTCATCATACCTGCCTAGCAACTGCTCTATCCCAAGAGATGTCCTCCCTGATCCAAATGTGCTAACTTGTATTAGAACATTGTTAGCAACACAAGTTAAAGGCTTAATATTTGCTTTCACTAAATAGACGGCATTAAGAATTTTACTTTGGGGCTGGTGAGATGGTTTACCAGGTGAACAGTTGACAACACAAGCTTCATGATCTTAGTTTGATTCCTGGATCCCACAGTACACAGTAGGAGAAATGTCCTCCAGTCTCCACAATGTGGCATACAGTCTCATTCCCATTCCCATGTACACACACCACACACACAATTCCATGTGAGGTTTTCAGTGTATAAAACTACAAAATCTATGAATATTGGAATTGTTTTCTGAACTTTCATAAAATATTATTTGGTAATATATATACACAATTACAAGTTCAATGAATTAAACATAAATGTTGATTGAACAGAAAGTATTTGAAGAGCATATCAGGAAAATATGAGCAATTGTTCCAAGTTGTTACTGGCATAGCATTTAAGACTAAGTAATCATTTGTGATGAATTAAGTATATTTATATCAAGAGAAATTAGGAATGAATATTCACTCTAAAGTTCACCCCAACAGCATAGAAATAGACTTCAAGTTACTTCCTTGCCACTTCCCTAAAGAGTATCTTATTCAAGACAGATGCTCTCTCACAGTGGCAAAATGCCCACTGTCTACATGCTTATTGCAGAGTCTGGCAAAGAAGGCAGGGCTCCAAGGAGCTATTTGAATACTTTGCTCTTATTCTAATTATCTCCTCAAATGAAAGAAAAAGGGAAAGAAGCACTCAATGTCTCCCTAAAATTTCCCTGCTTTCCAAGCTTGGGCTTCCATCCTGTCCTTTAGGACTTTAATTGACCATGACAGTATTGATTGATGTCAGTTGTTGGCCACCAAGAAAATACAGCTACAGACATGTGTGCCAGCAAATGAACACAATTTTCTATTTTGGTTTTGCCCCAGAAACCACCTTCTTAACATCAATGATTAAGGCTAGTCAATTGGCAAGGCAAGAAAGCAAAGTGCCCAAATGACTAAGTACCTGATGGCATCACACTCTAAGGGTCCTTTTGGTATGGATGGTCACTTATTACTCACAAAGCAGATGCATTAAATATTATTATGACTCTTCGAGAATGCTTTTAAACATAAATAGGAGAAAATTTGAGTAAAATGAGGTTACAAATAACTATTGTAAATTGTTCATAATATATAGTTAAACTATGTATTTCTGGAAAGGGAACAAAAATTCAGAAGTTATATAATAATTAATTCTTGATGAGTTTCCTAAAATACTAAAGGTACATTATGTTTAATTAAAACTACAAATAGAATCACATTATAGAAATGAAGTTATGCAGACAAGTGTTTATTGTATCCTTTACCTTAAAATTAAATTATGGTGGATTTTTTTGTGACTCAGAATAATCATCTTTTTCTTCTTCCTTGGAAGCAATTTATTATATACACATCCTTGCGATAACATCAAGGCCTCAAGGCTGCAACTACTGTGGACAAATGCAAGAAACAAATGGAGTCTATGAATTCATTATGTAAAATTATAAAATTATCATAGTGTTAATAATAACATTGTTATAATATTATATTTTGCTAATATTAAGTTAAAACTAAAAATCCAAGAATTACTTTATTCATATAAATGCCTGAGACACTCCTATCAACTGATAGTTATTCCTGAGGTCATTCAAATAATTAATAAATGAGTTTACGGAGAGACAGAGAAGTGAGGGTAGAGCTGAGGAGATGAAATACATATTGCACTCATGGATGAAATTCTCAAAAAATATATCTTATAAAGGGAACTGTAAAAGTGAATCCAATCTCATCCTGAGTGCTTTCTATTATATTTCATAGCATTTTTAACACAAGAAGGGAGGCTTAGGCACATTTGACTATTAATTTAGTATGCGGTTTATTGATTTAATAAATGTTTACTGAACATCTACAGTTTCCTATATTTTAGTAGGATATAATGTCAAGTCCATAAGGAACCAAACAAAACACAGAAAGATGATTGATATATTATAAGTAAGCATGGTGTCCATGGTGCAGTTGGTTAAGGAAGGTTCTGTGGAGGAAACAGCAGTAGCCATACAAATGGGAGTCAAAGAAGTAGCACGGAGACTCCTGTGTTTCCACAGGTAACCAGTACCGTAAGCAATGGCACTTTTCTCAGGGCCAAGTGAGAGATGGGGAGCTGGCCCTTAGCTCATTTCCAGTGCAGTTATCTTGGTGATAATTGTACCTGTATGGAGAGATCTTTACTGAGTGTAATAAGTTATATTATTCTGTCAAAATGCCCTGCAAGCATGTGTCTTATGTTCATTTATAACAAGTTAGCTATCTAACATTAATAAAACACCATTACCATTCAAATCCACTTCTATGTGGCATAAAAATCACCTTTTTATTCAGAACATGAAAATAGATCAGAAACAAGTTCAAACTTTGTCGAAGATAATACATTTGTGTGCACAGAAATCTAAAATTTGTACGTATCTGCTGTTATCATTGAAATCCTAAATTTACTCCATATATTAATCTATGTTGTTTTAAATCAGGAAAATAAGATTTATCTGGATGTTATTTATTGTTTCATTCTGGGAATTAGCAAAATATTGACTCAATTTTAATGACCTCAAATTGTTAAAAAAATTTTGAAAAAGAAGTGTTTTTAAGGAAATATTTATTTTCTTTAAATATTTATTTTCTTTACTATGGAATAGTTCCAGTCATTTAATTACTACTCTTATATATTAATTGTACCTAAAGCTTAATTCTAATTTACTTATTTTTTGTTATTGTATTTTTATTAACTTTTCTGTGGGAAATGGTTTCTCAAACACAGTATCTACCTATTATAGCTTGATTTTGTTGTGTTTTTTTTTAAACACTGATAATAATACATGGCAGCAGAAACTTCCCATCCGGAGGAACAGCTAACATGCTCGACCAAAACACTCTCTGATTAAGTTTCCATAGCTTACGGTGTTCAACACTGGGCTAGCTCCTTTGAAGGTTAAATAATAAAGTTTACGTTTAGTTATTTGAGTTTTTATGAAGTATTTTTTTTCATTTAACTACATAAAGAAAAATTGGGTAAAACTGAAAACATTCATCTTGGAGCAGACAACCTGTCAAGATAAGAGCCTATTTGCTAGCCTAGCACTGCCATCTACTGGCTGATGTGGTCATTGTTTGGCCATGATCAAGACAAGAACTTTGAAACAAGGTTCTAAATTGGGGTAACTGAGGTATGATTTGTAGATGGAGTAAAAAGATTGTATTTCCATGATAATAGTTGATTATAGAACTGATGATTCTCAAGTCCATTAAACAAGACTTAATGAATTCCAGGAAATGGTTTACTTGTCTCATCACTGAAGCAATTTTTTTTTGTCTCAAAAAATCCTCTTTTCTCCATACGTGAATATGCATAAGTAAGTTCTAATAAATTTTTACCAAATTATAGTTGAATATATAGTTTACACTTTTGCTTTTATTATATTTCCTGTTATCACAGCTCTCTTGATAGACATCAAATTATAAGCCAAGTGTGAGAGTAGTGAACTGGGTGCTTGCCACAACTCTTCACCCTGATTTGCTCATTTGTTTTTCCCTTTCATTCCTGATTTTTGAAAAAGTATACTCTGAAGGTGAAGTCCTGTTAGCCCTCCCTGCATCCACGGTGGCATGTTGACCGGTGTGCTCTTGGCATGCTCTCACTCGAGGAAATTTAGCTATAGCGAGTTCAAGGATGTGCGGCATCACTGTCATGTTCAGAAGATTTTATTTTACAGCAGTTCTTGGGATTATCTGGCTTTTAAAATCTTTCTGCCTGCATTTCTGCAATGTTGCCTGATCTTTTATAGATGTCACAGATGGGGATTGGCACTTAAGAGTCATCAAACCTGCACTTTGATAAGATATGAATTTCTGTAATAGCCTCTGTCCATGGCAGATACATATTTGATAAGGGGTGAGAGCTTCCCTGATCTATGGAAATTGAGATAAGTATTTAGAAGTTTGGCTGAATGCTATGTCAATTTAGCAAAATGGTACTAATATTTTCTTCTCTCAGATCGGTGACCTCTCTATCCATGGGTTCTTGCCTAGGTTTACAGTTATAGTCTTAAGTTCTCCCAACTAAGCAGGTCTCAGGTACAATCGAATAGCTGTTAGTTATCCCCAAGATATTAGTGCCATATTGTGATGATGGGCATATCTTGTTGGGCTGATCATTACTGTAATTTATAGGATTAGCTATAAACAGTTGATAGTGAAGGAGAGAGAGCCCTGATAAATTGTCTGCACTCAAGTGATCAGCCCTGTACTCATGAACAAATTATTCAGTAGAAAATACACACACACACACACACACACACACACACACAAACACACACACACACACACACACACACACACACGGAAACATGCATACAAGGACATAAAATGACAATAATTACAAGAGAAAATGACATAGATTTGAGAAGGGATGTGGGAGTGTTGTAGAAGGAGTTAAAAGTGGGAGAGGCTTATAGGAAGATGTGTTATACCGACAGATGATATGTAACGAGTACGGTTTTTCCGCCTGCTGCCCGGTCTTGTCCTGCTACCACGCCACCAGCCCCAAATAACACACAGAGACTCTGTATTTGATACAATACTGTTGGCCCGGTTACTTGTTACTTATCGGCTAGCTCTGCCTTTAATTATTAACCCATTTCTATGTATCTTCACATGGCCTTCTCTTACCGGGGAGGCGGCTGGCGTCCAGCTCTCTCCAGACTCTCCATCTTGACTCCTCCTTACTACTTCCTATTTCCTCCTTGTCTCCTAGTCCCTCCTATCTTCCTTTCCTATTGGCCAACAGTGCTTTATTATTAACCAGTATGAGAAACATATACAGAATGACATCTCCCATCATCTCCTCTTTTCTGTCTAAAATAACATGAAGGGTTTTAACCTTAACATAGCAAAATATATCACATAACAGTTATCAAATAATCACAGTTAACACTATTTAGTCCATTAACATTTAGCAAGATTTGAAGAAAATATTCCATCATCTATCCTATCTTTGTGTGTCTAAAGTAACTTATCTTTAATACTAAGGAAAACTATAACTATAACTATCTGTCTTCAACTCCTTCAAAGACCACAGAAGGATAATATATAAGCTCTAGAAATGACAGAGACATCTTGCCTTTTCAGTCACCCGAAGTTCTTCTGTAATCTTCCATCTTCAGCCCATAGGCCATAGTATGTCTGACAGAATCTCCAGTAAAGCAGAAAACTTTAAACTGTCTTCTTTATTGGCAGTTTGTCAGTCACTTTTCTCTGTGTCCTGCATACTGTCTCGAAGACTCTTCCATGAAGCAGGATCTCTGTAGCAATGTCCATCTTGAATCAGGAGTCACTTTCCTGTGGGTCCTGCATGTCCAGTTTATACATCACAAAGTCAAACAGTCCAGACAAGAGCAGTATCTTGTCCAAATGGCTAGTCTTGCCATATTGGAAGCAAACGTCATAATGCATTTCTTCGATGTCCATCTTCCTTTCTGGTGCAGGTGGTATTGCCAAGAGCAATTATGTCTCTCTGTCACAAAAACCCTAAACCACTTTAAATGCCATATTCTGTAGGTCTTTGAAAGGTTTGAAGAATTCCTATCCATCTCAAATACATCTCTGTGTATCTTGAAAAACCTAACTAACTTAACTCTAACCTTTGACTATCATAGGTAATTATCTATAATCTGTACTACATTATATTTCTATATAAACACAATACCTAAACAAGAGGAGAAATACACATCTCACAAAATTGACATTAAATTGTATCAATAAATGAAAATCGATTCCAAAACAAAGTAATCATATCAATACCATAATTCCCTTTTTACCTTTAAAAATAATTGGCTGTGATCATTACCCATTTATAACCAAGTCCATTTACATGAAAACAAACATTTATAAACAATGTTTGGGAATTTGGGCGTCGTTCTTTCCAAACTACTTCCTGCTGACAGGGGGCGCTGTCATGGGGGGATCCTGAGAAGATGGCAGTAGTCTGCATGGCTGCCTTGTTCAAGCAGTTTTGAATGTTGGATCATCAGGAACTCTGTTTCAGGGGGCCTGGCTTGTTCAAACCACATTAGTCTGCAAGGAATCCACAGCTTTTCATTTTCTGTGGAAGAAAAAATAGAAATCCTTTTCCCCAGTAACTTGTCCTTGAACTTAAATGTTGGAGTCAAAGCATTTTTAAAATATATAAATTGAGTTAATGCAGCAGCATTTCCTTTATCAGTTGTTATTTTCTCAGCAGTCAAACAATGTAGAGACAACACAATAGCATACAGTAACCAGATTCTCTCTGAGCTTTTCATCTTTACGTGCCTTTATTACTCTGTTTATTTTACTTTTATATTTTTATTTTTTGACATAGGGTTTCACTGTGTAACTCTTATCTGTCCTGGAATTTACTCTGCATACCATGTTTACTTTGCAAATCACAGAGATTTGCTTGCCTCTGTCTCCATAGTGCTGGGATTAAAGGCGTGTGCTACAACACCCAGTTCCTCTTTGTCTCTTTAAAACCATTTTATTTTTCTCTCCCAAGCCTATGTATTTTTTTAAAACACACTGTAAACTTTTAGCACCTTTTCTTAATGTGAATCTGTCTCTACTGTAAATCTTTATCTTTTTCTGGCCATGAGACTTTATCTGTTAAACAACAACATTGTTAAAATGAAAGTCATAGCTGTGTCAGCCGCGGTTTACCAAAGATGGTGGTGTGTACTTTTACCGCCAGCATGGAAAGCTGTGCTCAAAGCCTTGGTCTGCGCTGCCACCCAGAAAGCATGCTGCCGGCTTGGAGATGTGGTCATTGCCATTGCCATCTTTCATACACACCAATAAATTGTTAGCAGAGTTATTTAAAAGCTGTGCGTTTTTTTTCCCTGCTTATTCAAAGTAAGGAATCTTCCCTTAAAGGAGCCACGCGAATATCTGCTTGTCTCTAGCAAAGAGTTCAACTGAGAAAAATGCTGCAGCAAGAAACCTTGCTTGTCTCTGTTCTTTTGTTTCTAAAACCCTTTTTTTAAGCTTCTATTAAATTTTAAGTGTAAGTAAGTTCTTACTAGCCACGTTGGGCGCCATTTGTAACAAGTACAGTTTTTCCTCCTGCTGCCAGTCTTGTCCGGCAGCCGCGCCGCCAGCCCCAAATAAGGCACAGAGACTTTGTATTTGATACAGTGCTGTTGGCCCTGTTTACTTGTTTCTTATCGGCTAGCTCTGCCTTTAATTATTAACCCATTTCTATGTATCTTCACATGGCCTTCTCTTACCGGGGAGGCGGCTGGCGTCCAGCTCTCTCCAGACTCTCCATCTTGACTCCTCCTTACTACTTCCTATTTCCTCCTTGTCTCCTAGTCCCTCCTATCTTCCTTTCCTATTGGCCAACAGTGCTTTATTATTAACCAGTATGAGAAACATATACAGAATGACATCTCCCATCAATGATAGATAAATAGAAATATAGATTAGATAGATAGATAGATAGATAGATAGATAGATAGATAGATAGATAGATAGAAAGAAAAGTAGCAGTTTTCTCCCTGGAAATAAAGCAAAACACTGGTCACTGGTGTAACATTTTGAGAAAACCCTTATATCAAAAGCAAATTTGACAAGTTTATAAATACAAATTAAAAATGAAGAGTATAGTTCTAACAAGAAAGCACTCAGCTAGACTAGGGAGCTGTTTTTATTACCTACACTATTTGTCCAACTATTGTGGACTTTGATTATTGTCCTGTATATAGGCAGAGGATAATTTCACAGAAATCCTGATGAATTGGCTACAAAATTATGAGTTAATAATCAAATTAATTTCTACACAACAAGTTTCTACATAGTCTGTTTCAAAGTAGCATTTGAAATTGTGTTTGTTTGCTTAATTGAAATTGAATCTTTAAATAAATAACATTGAATAGCATTGGTTTTGTTGCAGAGTGCAAATCTGAAACTTAAAATGAATAACCATACTAAACAAAAGATTGAACTTTTTTGTCAGAGACTACATTTAATTTACTTATACCCTATATAGTTTTTAAACCTCATATTTTGGATTTTGGAGACAGAAAAGTGTCTCATATATATTTGATAAATTTGCAAAAAGAAAAATTAGGTAATTGCTATAACATAAATACTTCTTTTAGAAATGTGAATTTGATTTATGTCTCATCAACCTCCTTCTGACTGGTGCAATAACACAATTTTTTTTACAATTAATAGTTGTCTCACATTAGAAATAAATATTTTTATGACATGCCTTTTATATAACTCAGTTGACACTTTTTCAAAATTTATACCATACAAATGTGTGTGATAATTTCAATTCTTAAAATAGTTTTAAAGATTTTATGCTACACAAAAAAATCTTTAGAAATTCTGAAAGAAATCTAATAAGTAAAGTTTTCAGCAGTATCTCCAATTTTCTTAAATAGAGTTAATTCATTTGGTCAAATTTTTATACTGGAAACATTATCAGTGTTAACTCCAAAACTGATGGCATAAATTAACATATTAAGTTAGAAGTGTAATTACTGTGAGTTTTCTTATACTTAAAGGACTTTAAATTACAAGTGTGCACATATGAACACATTCTGAATTTTCAGAATTCAGAAAAGCATCATCAGGGGCTAGGGATATGTCAGAGTTGTTAGTAAGGTAAGATTTGCACACAAGTATGAGGGCCTGAGTTTGATCCTCTTTCTCTAAACAGTTCAGCACGGCTTGCTCTTTCTAATTTAGGTGAGAAGAAGCAGAGATGGAAGGTCATAGGACTTACTGGCCAATTACTTAACCTAGATGAATCAGTAAGCCCCAGATACCAGTGAGAGAACTGTCAAAGAAAGACAGACAGACAGAAAGAAGGGAGGGAGTAGAGAAAGAAAGAAAGGCAAAAGAGAAGAAGAAGAAAAAAACAGGAGGAAAGAGGAATTGCACTCAAATTTGACCCTTGACTTCCACATTCTGGCAAACACATTTGCAGCTTTACTGGTGTGTGTGTGTGTGTGTGTGTGTGTGTGTGTGTGTGTGTGTGTGTGTTTGTGTCTGTGTGTGTGTATACACATGCATATGCAAACATATAACACATACATCCATACATACATACACATATATATGCCTGTATATAACATATGCATACAGAAAGAAAAATAATGTATTTTTCAAGCATATCTGTATTTATTTTCAAACCCAGTGTTTTTTGGCACACAGTAAGGAAATAATTTGACTTCTGTAAATGAGGTTCCTATTTCCAGAGATCTACTGTGACCATTTGCTTCTTTGCCAGGGACATTCATCTGGGACAGAGCAAAATAGCCAGGCTAGGCATTCCTTGAATAGGCCTTCTGGGCCCACTGAGGCACACTAATTACACTCTGTGCTTGCAAGGAGGAAGAACTTTCAAGTCCCCATGCATCACAGGTGACAACACTTCTGAGGTTCCGGTTATACCCTCATGATTTCTATTTGTTTAAAAAGATATTTGTCCTCTCCTCCTATGCTACTAATGTCTTTGTTTCTTTCTCTAAAAAGACATTGTGGTTTCTCAATATCCTACATAAATTTGAATAATCCAAGGACCTGGTTTTAAGTTGGTTTTAAGTCTCCTCATGCTGCAGCTAAGGTCGGTCACTCTGTTGACTCAGAATAAATCCTGAGCCCTTTTCAGTTTCCTCTGATTCAACTGTAAACTTACACACTAGACAGCTGATTGGAGCAGATACAACTTCCCATCGTGTTAAAGGCAACAAATTTTACATAAGAAGCACTTGAGTTAACTAACCCACTGTAATATCTGCTACAGCAATAATGGTAAAACACAGTTGGTATCAAGGTTGAAAGCAATTTTCTAAAATAAGATGAACCTGGCTATGTCAACAAAAGGGTCCCTGCATTCACCTCCATGCTTTTCTCCTAACAGTTCTTAGTGCTGCTGTTTTCCCATTCAGAACAGAAAAGAGACTCCGAGTTCACAGCTGAGAAGCAACAGGGCTTGATGCACTCCTGCATGGTTGCATCCCTCCCGCCCTTATCAATAGCAATCAGGGCTTTTATCTTCAGATTGAGAAATAGGCGCTGACTTACTTTTCCCTGTGCACCCACGCAGGCAGCGAACTGTTTACTAGACTCTACAGTGATTACTGGACCAGAGACTCTTTTGATCTTCCACAGTCTGGGGAAGCTTGGCCATATTCGCACGGAGCATGATGACTATCTGCTGCTGAAAGGTAGAAATGAGAAGACAAGAGCTTGAAAATCACAATGAAAAACAAAGCTACAGTCCACAATACCTCTGCCATCTTGATAATGAAAATACAAACACAAAACAGTCTTTATAACTATTGCATTGAGTACAAAATACATATGGTATGTACTTATCATTTTATATATAAAATGGCTTACCTTAATTACACAATAGCAATTCTTAGATATCAAGAGCCAAATGAAACAAGCGAATTGAATACATGTAAAGTTTGGATTCGAGTTTCCATGCCAGCCTGGTCTACAGATCAAGTTCTAGGATTGACGGTGGTAGGGGTGGTAGTGTGTGTGGGGTTCTCTTGTCTTTGAGTCTAAACATATAAGTCTCTTTGGGTTAGGTGCTCCAAATCTTCAAGGGCAGTGGTGGCATATGCCTTTAATCCCAGTACTTTGGGGGCAGAGGCAGGGGGATCTCAGTGAATTTGAGGCCAACCCGGTCTACAAAGAGAGTTCCAAGACAGCTATGAGACAGCTAGGACTATTACACAGAGAGACCCTTTCTCGAAAAATAAAAACAAGACAAAACAAACAAAACTTGGTTATAAAAAATAAATAAATAAAGAATGTATCAAAAAAAGAAAGGAAGAAAGAAAAAGAAAAAATAGAAGACAGTTTAAAGTTTCCTGCTTTGCCGAAGAGCCTGCCAGACACACTATGGCCTATGGACTGAAGATGGAAGATTACAGAAGAACTTCGGGTGACTGACCAGGCAGTGAGTTGTCTCTGTCATTTCTAGAGTTTATATACTATCTTTCTGTGATCTTTGAAGGAGTTGAAGAGAGTTAGTTATGGTTATAGTTTTCCCTAGTTAGGATTAAAGATAAGTTACATATAGGACTTTAGACTCACAAAGATAGAATAGATGATGGAATATTTTCTTAAATCTTACTAAATGTTAATGGACTAAATATTGTTAACTGTGATTCTTATTTGATAACTGTTGTGTGATATATTTTGCTATGTTAAGGTTAAAACCCTTTTTTTATTTAGACAGAAAAGAGGAGAAGATGGGAGATGTCATTCTGTAAATATGTTTCTCATATTGGTTAATGAATAAAGCACTGTTGGCCAATACGAAAGCAAGATAGGCAGGACTAGGAAACAAGGAGGATTCGAGTAGTAAGGAAGAGTCAACAGGTAGAGACTGGAGAGAACAGAGGTCCAGGCCCACTCGCCAGTAAGATGAGACCACGTGGAAATACTTAGATTAAAAGAAATGGATAAATAATTAAAACAGAGCTAGCAGATAAGAAACTAGTACCTGGCCAATAGCATTATAAAAAAGAAGAAGAAGAAGAAGAAGAAGAAGAAGAAGAAGAAGAAGAAGAAGAAGAAGAAGAAGAAGAAGAAGAAGAAGAAGAAGAAGAAGAAGAAGAAGAAAGGAGTTAAGCAGAATTAAGATGAAGGAGCCCTTTCCTTCATGGCTGTCCCATGGGCAAGTTCGAATCAGGCCATGCCTCCAAGCCAAAAGAGCTTACCGAATGGCCCACTCCAGCTGCAGGACTACACTTCCCAGTAGGCCACAAGGCTGGATGCTGCAGAGCCGGAAGTGAGGAACATGAGGCCCTAGGATACAAGGGAAGAGGCTGTTGGGGGGCTAGAGGGTGTGCACATGAATAGGCAGGCCGGATCTCTGGCATGGCAGAGGCCAGGAAGCGGCAGGAGCTGCTTCCCCTCATCAACCACCATCTGCTGCAGGCTGACTACGTCCGCGAGGCGAAGGAAGTGAAGGAGCAGAGCTGCCAGAAGTTTCCTGGCTCAGCCCATCACCCTCTGGACATATATACACACTGGCAACAGACCTGGGAGCTCAGACAGAAACAGAAGGCAAAGGATGGTGCCCCACTGCAAGCTAAGGAGTATCGGGTGCCAGACCCCATTAGCAACTCGGAGAGCTCTGAGAGGAGGAAGAAGAGGCAGAAACCAAAACTGCCAAAGCTGTCCCAAGACTGACATCTATCAATTCCACAGCAACGGCTGCCAATTTGCCATCAAGCATGAAGGAAAAGGCGCAGGCAAAGACGAAGACAACCAACAAGGTGGTGAACTCTGCAGCACCCTGCATCAGGAAAGGCGGTGGTCCACCTGCTTTCTGGGAAGACACCCAAGAAATCAGCAGAGCTCATGGCAAACACTATCTTGGCCTCAGAAACTGAGGAGGAGGGCAGTGTCCAAGCCCTCAGAGCCACTTCCAAGCCTAGAGTGTTGTCAACAGGTCAGGCCAGCAATTCCAGTGAAGACATCTCCATCTCAACTGATGAGACTGATGTAGAGGTGAAACTTTCAGTGAAATCAGCCCAGGCCAAAGCTTCCCCAGCCTCTGCCAAGGAGCCTATGACAGAGACAGCCCCAGGCCCTACCAAGTTAGGGAGTGTAATGCCCTGGCCAACATCAGGGAGGGGGTGATCCTAGCCAGGTAAAGGTCACTGGAAAAGTTCTTCATGCTAGAGCTACCTAAGTTTCTGCCAAGGTGGTCTCTGGAAAAGGGTCCATGTCAGCACCACCAGAGAACACTAGGCCCATAGTCATCCAGGGCAGAAAGGCCAGAGAAGGAGACAGAGAGCAGAAGCTAGGACAGATCAACAGTCAGGATGAAGAGCCATTTGCTGTGACCACTCCTCAGGTGAGGCCTTCTGGGAAGACCCTTAGCCCCCTGCCAAGGGGGCTCCTCTAATCACCCCTGGGAAGGCAGGGTCTGCAGCAGCCCATGTCCAGGCAGGAAAGCTGGATGACTCAGATAATAGCACTGGGGAGTCAGAGAGCAACAGTGGGAAGACACCAGCAGCTATGACTCCAAGCACAATTCTGCCCAGGTGAAACCTTTGGTAAAAAGCCAGCAGGTCAGACCTGCTTCCACTGTAAACCTGGGGCCCTAAGGAAAACGTGCCCACCCACCCTGCCCCAGGAAGGCAGAGTCAGCAGCTCCCAAGATCCAAATGGGAAAAGTAGAAGAGGACTCAGAGAGCATTAGTGGGGAATCTGAAGACAGAGTGGGACCCCAGCCAATGCAAAGGCCTTGGGGGAAAGGGCTACCCCTTCACTCCCTCAGAAGACAGGGCCTGTGGCAGCCCAGGTCAAGATTGAAAGGTGCAAAGAAGACTAGGAGAACAGTGAGTAGTTCAGTGAGGAGTCAAAGAGGCAGCTCCTGCTCCAGCTCAGGCCAAACTAGCTCTGGAAAAGCAGACAAAGTCTTCCCCTAGGAAAAGCATCCCACCACTCTTGTATCTGCAATGGTCACCTCTGTGTGAATGAGCACCTCATCCTCTAGGGAGGAGAGGCCAGGAGCTGCCCCTGGCACCAGGAGGGTATGGGTGAAGTCTGGTGAAGGGCCTCCAAGGGAAAGATGTCTTGGGACAAGGGATGAACCCAGTGCACCCCGGGAGGCTGGGGCCTACAATTGCCCATGTCAGGATTACAACACAAGAAGACACAGAGGACAGAGAGCAGGAATCCAGCAGTAAGGAAGATGATGAGATTCAACACAGGCTAAGTTCTCAGGGAAACCTCTTCAGACCAAAGCCAACCCACCTCTCACTAAGGCATCTCTGGGCCAAATGGCCAGCATTTGCTTCTGGAAAAGCAGGAGAGCCCATCCAAGGAAAAGGCACCTGTATGTATTGTCCAGAACAGTGCTGTCTCTGCAAGGAGCCAGTGATCTGTTCCAGCCACAGGTAAAGCAAGCACAGAAGGAGCCAGTGGCTTCAGGACTTGGAGAGCAGCCGTGAAGAGGAGTCCCACAGGAGAACAAGAGGCACAGTCCAGACAAAACCTGTGGGGAAGACCTGTCTCAGACCTGGCCAAGGCATCCCTTGGAAAAGGAGCACATCCAGGAGCCACCAAGAAGACAGACCTACAACTACCCGGACCCAGACAGGGAAGACAGAGGACTCAAGACCAGTAGTGAGGAATCGGACAGTGACAGGGAGATGCCGTCAGCCATCATCTCAGCCCAGGATGGTATCTCACAACCTTCCAGGAGCAGAACCTCAGCACCCACAGCCCCATAGAAAAACATAGAGGAATACTCAGACAGCAGTGATGAGGAGCTGAGGTCTGCCCAGGTGTTTAAAAACCCTCTGATTTCTGTCAAACCTAATTCTAGTCCAACTGACCATGTGCTACCCTTGCACAAGTCCAGGCTGTGAACATCCCAAGGGAGGCCCAGGCCTCAGGCTTTGTGGTCAGAGCTTGTCCTCTGGGAGTGAGGATGAAGATATGATTGCTGACACACAACCCTCCACTTGTGCCACTAAAACCAATGTGGAAACTGTGCCCATATCTCTCCCACAGACAGCTTCCCAACCCAGCAAGGGTGAGCAGTTCAGTCAGATACCAGAAGACAAGAAACTAGGCAGTATCCATTCAGATCATCAATGGCCTGGAAATACTCCCTGTGACACCTCCCCAGAGCACCCCTTTTCAGGTCAAAATAACCAACAAGTTCAGAAAACCCAAACTTCTTCCGAAGAAGCAGCCTCACTCAAGCTAACCTAGGAGCTCAAGTGATAGCAGCAACACCTCTTCAGGAAGCAAGAAGGATGCCATAAGACCCCAGATGGCCATGTCAGCCCCCCCAAGACTGAATCCGGACCTTTCTCAGGAGATGTAGGAGATCCCTGCTGAATCCAGTGAAGATGAGTTGGTTGCGCCTTCACAGTCTCTCAGGTTTGTGACTCCTGGGGTGACGATGGCCATTTTTCAAGGCTTCAAAAGCCATTCCTTGGCTCTAGCCACCAAAAATAACCCAGATGGCAAACAGAAAGCAAATTCCCAGAATGCTGTAGACACCATGTTCCCTAAAATTGTTTTCCAGAGTTGTGACCTCTGAGACCTGTGGTCCATGTCAGATCCTACACCTCCAAAGCCCAAGAAGGCCAAGAAAAGTACCTGGACCTCAGCAATACCCACACAGGCTCTGCAGAACAGCATCACTCAGTGCCAGTGCCTCGGAGCAGTCCTGGCCCCTGAGCCAGGTACATCTTCAGGCCTCTGTGGTGAAGGTCTGACAGGACTGCTGGTGCAGGGAAAGGTAGATAGCCACAGAGGCTATTGAGGAGAGTGGGAATGGGTAGAAGGGCCAGAAGGAAAAGTATTGGATGATCAGCTAGTAACTGGGCCCCAGAGAGCAAGATGGCCTCTGGGACATACAAGACAAAATCAAAGCTAGATGAAGTGAATGCTCATGGCAAGGGGAAGGGATCACCTGGCTCTCAAGGAGACAAGGACAAGCCTAAAAGTGATCTGGGGTTAAAGGTTGAGAGTGGAGAGTGGAGAGAAAGAAGGAAAAGAAGAAATCCAGTTTGAAAAAAAAAAGGCAAGAACAAAAAGGGAAAGAAGAAAGGAAAAAAGACCTGAGCCAAAGACCCTAACTCAGAGATCAAGAAAAAAAAAAAAAAAAAAAAAAAAAAAAAAAAAAAAAGACAGCAGACCTGTTGTGTGAGGGCCAGCACACCAGCACATAGAACAGTCTTGTTTGTCACAGTGCCACCGTCCCCAGACCTCTGACCTCTGGCCAGTGTGAGTTGAAATTGGAATTTTTAACTTACCCTCACTCAACAAAAGATGATGGCCAACTCCAGCGTGTGCTGCTGGCCTAGCCAGTGAGCATGCAAGGAGGCAGCAGTCCCAGGAGGAAGAGAGATGAATCACACCCACCCCCTCTGAGTGCTGCATAAGATGTGTACAGTGTATGTGTGCGCATGCACGCGCACGTGCACACATCCTGCCTCTCTCCTTCAAATCCTCTATGTCCAAAGGCCTTAGGACCTCCCCTCCCCCCCCCTCTCTGTAGACCCAGCAGTTCATCCCATTCCCTGGATCCCTGGCTTATCCCAAGGCCTTGTCCTATCAGTTTTCCAGCTGTTTTTTTTTTTTTTTTTTTTAAGAACTTAAAATAAAAGACTTTAAATGTAAAAAAAAAAAAAAAGAAAAGAAAAAAGGAAGGATTCATAACTTTTATCCTTGATGCTGCAGGCATTATGTGCCTTACTTGTTTTAATAGTATCATGTTACACTTAGGGGGATCACTAGTGGCTCCCTACCCAGAATTCTATATATTACATGAATGTAGCTACACACACACATACACACACACACACACAGAGAGAGAGACAGAGATAGAGGCAAAGTACGTTTTATATTTTCTCACATACTAGTATGTCTAGGAGTGAAAATACCATGTTATAGTGAGTATTTCCATCATTTACAGCATTTGATTAGGATACAGCATGCATACATATTACCTTTAAAATTCCTGGTACCCTATCAATCAAAAACCACCTAGTCAGATTGTTTAGTCTCCAAACACAAATGATTAAATTTCTTATGTTAAAAACAAGAGAGTTTCAATGAGGTTTATTGATAGATTATCTATAAATTAAATAACAAAGTACTTTCAAACTTTAATGTGAAACTTACATATATATTCATTTTATATAGGTTGAGAACAACTTCATAAAGATTGTTTTCATAATGCCTCCAGCTTGTACCTTCACTAAATGAATTTGATTCACAGTATGTATGGTTAAAATTGTTTTCTACATCCATAACCCTTATATTTGTTATTTAAATTACATTTTTAAAATGTCTGTTGATTTTGACATAAGATGGGGATAGTTACCTGATTTTCAATAATTCTCTGAACCTTCCAAGATGCTTTGTATTTTCTCATAAACTGATGAGACTTTAGCAGTCTGGTGATACATTGTTTATCAAGGTAACTCTGTTATCCTTTACATTAACACTTTTTTACTTTTTCATTTGTTTTGTCTGAAAAACCAAAATTTGTAGGTTCGTATATGATCCCTGATAATTAAGACTGAGATGACAACAGAATGTCCTTCTTTTTTACTGAGCAGGCATTGGAAGCAGATAAGAGTACCCTCAAAATCTATACCCGAGTGAGGCGGCTGTGTGTGGTGAAGATGGCATGTTGATACCATTACACTTGCTTATGGCACAGTGTATACCAGGCCCAATGTATTGTTTTACACTTGTGTTTTATTGGCTCATTTTAGAGTTTCATACAGCATGCTTTGATCATATTCATCTCCCCTCCCTCAAATCTTCCATAATCCATACCTCTTCCCTACCTGTCCAATATGCTGAATATTTTATAGTATTCTATTGACTTCCTTAACATGGTATTTACTGAACCTGGGTTATTCAATAACTTCATTGTTAATGAAAGTGTCACTGTAAAAAAGACTTATCTTTTATGAGTTTTCTCGTTTTCAAATTGTGTTAGGAAATAGTCTACAATTAGCATTTCTGTCCAAAAAGAAGTTTGTTCTATTTTTGAAATATGATATGTATTTTTTCATTTTTATGTGAGCATATCTGTGTGTGTGTGTGTGTGTGTTACTGTTCTTGCTTGTCATGCATGTTCATGGATTTTAGAAGTGGGTATTTGCCATCATGTGGATTTTGGGGATTGAACTCAGATCCTCTGGCTTTGTTGCAGGTTCCTTAACTTTCTGAGCTATCACATTAGTCAAATTCTGTAGTAATTTTAAATTTTAACTAATTTTTATTATTCACAATCTATTTGGGGTTATATATACCTGAGTATGAAAAATTCAAGGGATCAGTTCTATAGTAAAACAACAACAACAACAAAAACAGCAAAAACAGAAAGATTCAGTTGTTTCAGCATGTAGGACGAGATTTGATAATAATAACACACATAGTACATGGACATAGACATATGTAGCTGAGAATGACCTTTACCTCTTAAGTGTAAGGATTACAGATATTAGCCATCATGCCTTGCTTCATATGCTTTCTTTTCTATGGAAAGGTATGATCCGTCCAAATTTTTGAGACAGTTATACAATGTATGAACAAACAATAAGCAAGGTGACTACATCATAAAGCCAGTGCTTCTTCTAAGACAGACAACCAGGTTAATATGTGAAATAACTAGTAAATATATTAAGAGCACTTAAATTAAAGTACTACACTAAGGGGCTGGTGAAATAGTTCCCATCACCACATCACGCAGTTCACAACCACCTGGGGAGCAGATGCTCTCTTCAGGCTTCTGCTACACTGGCACACACATAGTGCTCATACATATACTCAGTGTCCCCTCTCCACATGTGAAACTAAAAATTAAAGTAGTCATTAAAAAAGTACTGCACTATAAGGGAGAAGTAAGAGGAAGTTATTTGTAATATCTTAGAATTTTGCTAAATGCACACACACACACACACACACACACACACAGCCCACGTGACCATATTAAACCTTGCTTTGTAAATGTTCTATAAGCATTTCATTTGTCCATTTTGTTTTGCCAAGGTTGATATGGGGGGACAGAGAATACTGGTGAATATTCCTTAAAGCAAGGCTGATCTGCTCTGTAGCAGGAGTGGGACAGAGAATACTGGTGAATATTCCTTAAAGCAAGGCTGATCTGCTCTGTAGCAGGAGTGAACAGAATCCACACATATTTTAATGAGCTAGGTAACTATTGCTGGAGAATCTATATTTTACTCTTTTGTGTGTACCCATGATTCTCTATAACTATCACTCTCTCTGGCATATGATGGAAAAATGTCTGCCACAAGTGTTTGACCTCTATGGGCCAAAGGCAAGTTTCTGTTCTTCACTTTGATCTAGTCACCTGGTAGGGCAGAAGAGTTGACAGAGATTCGTCTCACTCCCATAGAGGAGCACTGCAGGGTCCTTCTCTGTCACTCGGCACAAGTCCCCACCCAGAGCAAAGCAATGATTCATCCTTCTGTCCCAGTCACAGCTGTAGACCTGGAAAGTGGGTATTAAAATACATAGGTCTGGATGATTTTATGTAAATATGGTTTCTTCCCATGCAAACAAGGTCAAAATACTAAAGGACGAAATGGTCTTTTGTTCTTTCACAGGATGTATTCCTGCTGCCTACCAGAGATCCCAAGAATCCAGTGACATTTGGACTGTTTAACACTGCCAGGTGAGAAGTTCATAGTCATCAAAACAGTATGAAAGAGAAAAATGTATCACTGCAGTACATTTCATGGTGTACATACCTCAGACATCGACTCCCATCATCACTCCCATCCTCTCCTTTGTAAGTGTCCAGCTTCTCTTTCTTTCCCCTGACTGCCATTTTAAAAAATATTTTGATCACTGCTACATATGGAGGATCAAGTATCTGAATATAATCTTTCCATCACTGAAGAACTCAGTGACTTTCAAGAAAAGTTTAACAAATGTTCTAATATTTAAAAACCACCATGCTAAAATGTGGGGCAAAGGCTACCAGTAAATCTCAGAAGATGCAAATAGAATTTAGAATAAACCAACAGTGTAGTGATTAGGGGAGAACTAGCTACATTCAAGATGTAATGACATAGAGCTATTCCCTTGCAAGATGTCTTCTGACACTGAGTATGCACTGTAGCTTCTGCCTTTCTCAAAGAAATAACAAACAAACAAATGAATAATAAAGTGAAAATATTTCAAGTACATACAAAAACACACCATAGGACTTGACAAGTACAAAGTGAAGTTGCACAATTCTATTCTTCTAATGTCATTTACAAGTTTAGAACATAGGAAATGTAGGAATAGAAAGTTAATTTCATTACTTAAAGTATTATAATAATATTTCTAGAATATCTATGCTTTAATAAACTGCTTTATATTCATTTTAATTCTATATTGGTGTATTTGAACAAGTGAACTTTCAGTTATATTTAGATTTATAATTTTTATTTTTCAGCAATATATTTACAGGCCATGCTATATGTGTTTATCACATGTCAAGTATCTGAGAAACATTTAATGGTCTATATACACATAAGGGAGGCCCTGATTATCACTGGCCACTCTATGAAGGAAAAGTCCTTTACCCAAGACCTGGATCTGTAAAGTAATCATTCCACATACTGCTCTTAAGTTTGAAGTCTTCCTTTAACATGTTCTATCTTGCTTTGCTGCTAAAGTATTTAAGAATTTTCTATATATAAGAATGTTCCAACAGTAAAGAAAGAACAGTGTCAAGTTGAGTTTTCTGCTACTTATTTAATGTAAAGGATATCACTGTGAATGGACCCATCTTAGAAGCTTTATAAAGTGTGTCCTTACTGATACACAAGACAAGTAGCTATAACAAAACCTTCCATTTTAGGGGTGCTGGTAAGCATATAAATATTTAATAAAACAGATATAGGGTAGTTTTCTTCTAGCCTTGTAGGAATTAGTATTATATGTCACTTTTAAACAAAAAAAAATCTTGTCCTCTTTAACTATTTTAGTATCTGTGTTCACTTCTGTGTTTCCCAGGACAGACCTTCTCTCAACTTTTTTCCATTAGCAGAGTAAAGGAAATTCTATAATTTGCCTCTGAAATGTTATTGCCCAAACTTTAACTAACTAGTTATATCAATGTCTGTGTTTTGATTGGGACATGCCTAAAACTAATAATGAACATCATGATGTAGGTTTAGATCATGGGTCCTTTATGCAACTAGATGGGAAAGGTCATATGTACCATTATGTGTTTTATGTGAGACATATTGTACATACATTTTACTTGTTATGGTGGTTCATATTTTCACTTTGCCAAGCATTTGGTGAGATGGCTTGCCTCACTGATTGTGATACAGTCATGAAAAAACCATTTTTGTAGAGCTAAATTTCCAAATGAAAGCAAACCTCACCTCCATTAGTATGTATGTTGCTCTCACTGACTTAAAATGCACTCTGGTGCCTTAGTTGAAAATGCTTCTTGAAGCCATATGGCCTTAGAGGAGGGCAGATGAAGTGACTGGTTGTTGAATTTCTTCCAAGGTAGTCCAAAATATTTCTAATAACATGTTGTGCAAGTGCACAATTCATGCCAAGTTAGGCGTGTGCAGTGATTTTAGAACACAAACAATTATAAATTCCATCTTTCTATAAACTGGCTACTTAACTACTGCATTTGTACTTTAGATTAGAAAAAAAGATCCAAATATTGTTATGGCTGATGTTGATTCTGGGGGACACGTGTGACAGTGAGTAGTTGCTAGAAAGCAAACATCAGCATGAGTATCCCAGGCAGTGTGTGTCAGGGTGTTCCACAGTTGTGCGTTTTAGCATCAGTGTCTTCACTGTTGAGTGACCTGTAAGAGTAAGTAGTTTTTCATTTTGTCAGTTTCATATACACATGAAATAGTACATATTCATACAGATTATATCAGGACCACACAAAGAGTTTTGTTGTCTTTTTAATTAGCAATGATATGACTTGAATAACTATCCTGTAATGCTAGAATTAAGCAACAAGAAAGCAGAAACATCACCATTGAACATTATGATTTCAATAATGAGAAATCCAGTTTGTATAATTATGGTCAATTTAATTATGTATTTATTTTTAAAGAAAGTCTCACTTTGTAGCTCAGGCTACTTTTAGACATAGGATCCTCTACCCCTTGCCTCTGCAGTGCTTATGTATTATTCATGAGGCTGTGATCCTAAAGTAGAGATTCATTACTAAAGGGCATGTGTTGTTCTGATGAATGGTAGATCCTTCCTTGTTTCCATTCTCTCTTCTTTTTTTGTCTTTCCTTTCCTCTCCTCCTCTCTTCTCCTCCCTCCCCCTTTCCTTTTCCCTTTCCCTTTCTTTGAAGTATAACAGATTGAATCCAGGTTTCATGTATGCTAGGCAAGCACTCTACTACTAAATTGTATCAACAGTGAACAACAGATTTTTCAGTTTGAATTTTTATTTCAAATGGGACACAAAATTCAAAACCATGGAAAACAATTTCAAGCATTCATAGTGTTGCATTTATTTTCTGTCACCAAATAGTCCTGTATTGTGTATATTTTCAGTTTTCTGGATTTCAGTATTCTCTGGGTATTTTCAATGCTGACTACCTTAAATATCATCCTAGAGCATTCATCAAGAAGCTGATGGAAGCAGAAGCAGAGATCCACAGCTAAGCACTGAGCCAAACTCCTGGAATCCTGTTTCAAGAGAGGGAGGCATGATGAACAAAGGGGTCAAGACCACTCGGGAAAAAACCACAGAAATAGCTGACCTGAGCAAGTGGACCCTAGTCTGACAGGTGGGGAACCAACATAGAACCAAACCAGGCCCCTTGAATGTGGGTGTCAGCCAGGAGAATTGGGCAGTCTGTGGTGCATCTGGCAGTAGAACTAAGACGTATCCCTTGTGCATGAATGGACTTTGGGAACCCATTTCCCATAGAGGGATACTCCCTTAGCCTAGGAACATGGGGGAGGGCCTAGGCCCTCTTCCAAATGACTAGACAGATTTTGATGATCCCTCATGAAAGGCCTTAACCTCTCTGGGGAGTGGATGGGATGGGGGAAGGTGTCAGGGGAAGCATGGGAGGATGGGAGAGAAAGGAAACTGAGATTGATTTTTTTATCATTAGATTATTTCTAATATAAATAAAATTTATAAAAAATCAATGTTGTGTTTTAAAAGTAATTAGTTTTCTTTTGAAATTTTTAGTACTTGATCCTTTTCATCAACAAAAGATGTGAAGCTACTATATAATACTGAATGCACAGTTCATTGCTTGTGCTTATTTGACTTTTCTAATTCTTCTTGTTAGTAGTCATAGGGTTTCTCTTCAGATTCAAGAGAAAAAGAAAGAGTGAACTAACCCAAGTATGGAACCACCAAATCCTATCCTGATGATGCCATCTGATTAGCAAGAACCCATCCACTAATGTACGAGCCCATGAAGCCTGCTCATAAAAACAGATACTAATGAAAACAAGGGGAAAATACAAGCTGAAGCAACTATCAGTGGATCACGTGGAAGCCGAGGATAGTCAGTATGATGTTTTATTCATTGGGACAAGTAAGGACACAAGACAGCCTTGTTATGTTTCAGCTTCACCCTCAGATAACTTCTACCAACTAGCACATTCCACATGGTTCCCTTAGCCTGTCTCCACAATGCTAAGGATAAAATGACCAAATGAATTTATAGCTTCAATTAATGCCACCAAATTAAGTCTTATATGGGAAGAAACTTGCTAATTGTGGAGCACCCAGTGTTATGAAGAACAAATTATGTATGACACTTCAGCTTAAAATCCCCTCATCCAGGTGCAGCACAGTCATGGCCACACAATGATCTTAGAAACATTCTTACACATCCTTCCCTATATAGTTTCAAACAATACATTGCAGGAAAGACAGTGTATTGCTTAAGACTTGCTCATGCTTCTCCATTCTACTGCATTTTGTTTTCTGAAATTTTTAAGCAAAGAATTGCTAACCTTAATATAATAGACCACAGCACAGCCTGTATTTTATCACTGAAATAAAGTTAATAATGTGCTCTGTGAGTTCAATATCATATATATTAAGAATCAGAGCTCTGCAAGAAACCTAAAATTACCTCATCACAAGTTCACACATGGTGATTTCTGACCATTAGAAAAAGAGGAATTTCCAGAAGCAAGACTGAAATGTGATTAAAATTGTTAAGGTGTTTTATTTGAAATGCCACAGAAAACAGAAGACATTTTTAGCCCTCAAAAAACTTTTATCTTGTTTGATTTATTAAAGCTCATTTAGAACATCATATTTAACTCACTGATATTATCATATTGGGCTACAGTCTTCCAAAACAAATTAAGCTATAAGATATTGTGAAAAGTATAGTGGACAAGCCAATAAATAATAGGTTTTCTCTTAATATTTGCCAGGGATGGACTCTAATGCAATATTTGATCATTATTACAAAATTGCTGCTTCCAGATGATTAAATCAACTTACATTTTTGCTTTTGTCTGATGTTATCATGTAGATTTATGTATTTAATTTACAAAATGGAGCATTTTCTAATTCATTTTAGTCAATATAAAATAAAGGTGATTGCCATTAGGTTAATTACAATCTAGTTTTATTAACACATATATAGGATTTGTAATTTTTGATAAATTGTTCAAATCTCACAGAAGTTCATGGATTAATACTTCTTAAAGTATAATGTGTTGTATGAATTATTATTTTTACCCATTTCAAGTTATGTGTGTGTAGTAGCATCTTGCCCTGTCAGTGAATTGGTGTTAGTGGCCAAACCATACATCTTTCAGCCATTCTTTCCCCTAGGTCATGATTAGTTTGTTGGAATAAAACATCCTTACCTGAAATCTCCCACAATGTAGCAGCTATAGCTAACCCTTGAGTATATGAGGGACCAAAATCTGAACAAATTTATCCCTATGGTTACATGGCAAACAGTTTTCACATGGAGCAATCTCCCCAGCCCATACTTCCTAATTTCAAAGTGGATCTATCAATTCTAGATTCAATGATGTATCCAATCTTCCTTAAGTTAAAAATTAAGAGAAAGAAATCTAAAACAGCGGTTCTCAGCTTTCCTATTACTGTGACACTGTAATACAGATTCTCATGCTCTGATGACCCCCATCTATAAAACTACTTTTGTTCCCACTTTATAATTGCAATTTTGCTACTATTATGAATCATAATGTAAAATCTGATATACAGGGATGTAGGAATTTGGATTGATATGTAAAACAAGCTTGCTCCAAATTTTTTTCTTTTACAGGTGTATTAACTTGTGTTTAATGAACTTCCATTACCTTATTAAATATTTTGTGACTTCTTATTTTACTAATTTCATGTGTATAACCATACATTTGAAGAATAGCTTATGAATGAGATAGCTTATTTTGTCAAGAGCAATACTTCATTTGTACATCTTGTATTAACTCTGCTTTTGGAATTCCTTCCATCCCTTCTATGGGATTTCATTAGCTACAAATTTAAACTGGATGATCCAGCCCAGATGTCTGTACACAATGCCCATAGACACCAAACATCTTGTCTGTACATTGTCCACAAAATAATAATGCTTTAATATTTTATTTTTTTATTTAGTTTATTATGTTACATGTTGATCCCAGTTTCCCCTCCCTCACTTTTATCCTCTCTGCCTCTCACATGCACCCTAACCACCCTCCCCCCACCCCAATTCCATATGTAGGGGAATGCCATCCAGTTGGGGTCATGTAGATCTGACAGGTAATGTGAAGTAGGAACTAGGGCTTCTCTCCTGTCTCTAGGTTAAGGCAGTTATCCCTCCATGGAGGATGTGTTCGCAAGGTCCTTTTGTGCACCAGGGATACATCCTGGCTCCATTGTCTGAGGTCCCTTAGACTGCTCAGTCCTTCTGGCTGAGACCCATAATCAGGGGGGCCTGAGTCAGTCCCATGTTGGCTTCCCTGCTATCAGTTTGGTGCCCTGTTAGCTCCTCCTTGTTCAGGTAAGCTGACTCTATGTGTTTCTGCCGCCTGGTCTTGTCCTCTCTATCTGCATCTGGGTTCTAGTTCGACTCAGTGTTTATGTATGGGTGTTTGCTCCTGTTATCAACAGGTATTAGATGAGGGCTCCATGGATAAGTTAGTTGTTGATCTCACTATCAGGAGAGGGTATTTATGGTAGCCTTTCCACTGATGCTCAAATTGTTAGCAGCAGTCTTGTAGTACTCTAGGCCTTTCTTTGGGTTCAATTTTCTCTTAAAACCAATATTGGCTCTCTCTTTCTCATATACACAGGCTTGGGAGCGGAAGAAAATAAACGGATAGAGTGCCTAAAAAGAAAGCTGGGTATTGTGGCACACATCTTTGATCACAGCACTAGGGAGTGAAAGGCAAGCAGATCTCTGATTTAACGGCCATCCTGCTGTATAGAGTGATTTCAAGGGCAGCAAATGTTACAGAGAGAAACCCCGTCTCAAAAAAATAAACAAAATAAAAGGAAAAGAGATAGAATAAAAAATTAAAAATGCCATGTAAAAATGGAAAATACACAGAGATTCTGGATACTATATGTTGTTGTGTTGTATTTGAATTGTTTGATTGCTGAGGAAGGAGCAACAACTGCTAAAAGACATTTCATTATAAATGCTGTTGGATTAATCCAACTTATATATTTAAAAAGTACCTTGAATTCTAAATTTAACTCTAAAGACACTATTACTTAAGAAAAGAGATTCTGTTTATGTTTCCACAGAAGATGAAAAGCTGGAGATTTCTTCCAGACTAGGATGGTTTGATCAAAAGCAGTGGCCCAGGTGATCCAACATTCAAAGCAGCTGAAACGATGTAGCCTCAGACTACTACAGCCAGGATTTGGACAGGTTTCTGTGTTTTCTCAGGATCCCCATGGTACTGACAACATGCCCAAACAGCACAAAGGAGTTTAGAGAAAATGATGCTCATATTCCCAAATATTGTTTATAAATGTCTTTTTTTTTTTATTTAAATGGGGTTGGTTATAAATTGTTAATGATCACAGCCAATCTGTAAAGGAAACGGAGGGATTTTGATATAGAAATTAATACTTTGCATTGGTAGCTGGCTACTTTGCTTTTCTGATCTTCAGACAAACTTTTATAAATCATAAATAGTATAACAGCACATATGTGTGTCATATCCTTCTGAGATGAGTATGTTTCAGGCTTTTAACGAAAGCAACTGACATGGCCATGCAGTAAGCCCTCTGTAGACACATGTGAACAGCAACATGTGCCAATACCCCTTTATTTTCCAACTGCTTGGTTCTAGAATATGGCTTACATGGTCTAGAAAAGTAAACCTGTGTGGAGATAAGCCAGCGGAGAGCAGTGCCTAGGATCACGTAGTGTGAATTCCACAGAACTGCTTCAGTTGAATAGTGCTTGGTCATTTCACATACACCTGCACTGAGATAATGGCTTTAAAGAAATTCATGTGTTTTAGGCTTTCTGACCTGTCTGTCATTTCATGAGATAAAGGGAAGTTTTCCACAGGACTCAGTACCGAAAAAGATAGAATTGCCAGAGGAGTTTTATTTTCTTAATATTTTTAATTTTGTAAACAATCATTTCTCATTTTATATACTAATCCCAATTCCCACTCTTTCTTCTCCTCTTACTACCCCTCCCCTCCCCACCCCACTCCCATGCATTCCTCAGAGTCAACAAACCCTGTCACCTTACTTTGAGGCAGGACAAAGCCCACCCTCCATATCTAGGCTGAGCAAGTTATCCCTCCAAAGAGAATGGGCTTCAAAAAGCAGTTCAAACATTAAGAATAATGCCAGTGGCCTCAGAGTCTTCCCAAGCCACACAACTGTCACCCACATTCAGAGGGCCTAGTCTGGTCCTGTGCATATTCCCCTACTGCCAGTTCAGAGACAGTGAACACCTACTAGTTCAGGTCAGCTGTTTCTATGGGTATCCCCAAACTGGTCTTGACACCTTTTCTCATGTTATCGCTCCTACATCTCTTCAACTGGACTCTGGGAGCTCAGCCCAGTGATCAGCTGTGGATCTCTGCACCTGCTTCCATCAGTTGCTGGATGAAGATTATATGATGATAGTATGTGTAGTCTATATGATTACAGGGGAAGAAAAGCTCAGGTACCCTCTCCACTGATTCTTGGAGTCTTAGCTGGAGTCACCCTTGTGAATTCATGGTAATTTCCCTAATGCCAGATTTCTTGCCAGCCCCATAATGACTCCCTCAATCATTCTCTCTCTCTCTCTCTCTCTCTCTCTCTCTCTCTCTCTCTCTCTCTCTCTCTCTCTCTCTGCCCTTCCCCCATCCTGACCATCCCATTCTCTCCCTGTTCTCCCACCTCCTCTTTTCTCCCCTCCCCTCCATTCTCCCCCATGCTCACAATTTGCTCAGGTGATCTTGCCTATTTTCCCTTTCCCAGGAGGATCCATGTATGTTTTTCTTAGGGTACTCTTTGTTACCTAGCTTCTCTGGTGTGTGGACTATAGACTGGTTATCTTTTGCTTTGTTCTAATATTCTAATATTCACTTATGAGTGAGTACATACTGTGTCTTTCTGGATCTGGTTTATCTCACTCAGGATGTTTGGGGTTTTTTTGTTTGTTTTTGTTTTGTTTTGTTTTGTTTTTTTAGTTCCATCCATTTCCCTAAAAATTTCAAGTTGTCATTGTTTTTTTTTTTTTTTTTTTACTGTCATGTACTAATCCATTGTGTAAATGTACCATATTTTCTTTATCTATCCTTTGTTTGAGAGTCATGTAGGATGTTACCAGGTGCTGACTATTATGAATAATGCTGCTATGAATATAATTAAACAGATATCCTTGTAGTATGAAAATGCATCCTTTGGGTATATGCCCAGGAGTAGTATTGGTGAGTTTTGAGGCAGATTAATTCCTAATTTTCTGAGAAGCTGCTATACTGGTTTCCAACGTGGCTGTACAGGTTTTCACTGCCACCAGCAATGGAAGAGTGTTCCTGAGGTGTAATTTTCAAGGTATTTAAAGACATTTTGAATCTTAGAATTGCTCATATGTTCCTTGTTCCTGTGGCCATTAGGAATCCCAGTATTAAGTGAACCACTAGGACAGTTGCACAGTTCCGGATGGTATGCATTTCTACATGTGAACTTTCACCTCTCTCTCCTTAGCTTTCCTCTATTCTGATATTCTTGCCCCTGAATAGTTAATGCATTTGCATAATAAACAGCTATATAATATTGTGGATGTGAATGATCTGTAAAAGTATTGTTACCCATGTCTTATTCTTATTTCTTTTGAAACTCTGTACCATGGTTTACACAGTGTCCTTGCTGTGATGCTCTCTCTTTCATTCTAGTAGGGAGTTAACATACTACAAATTCATAGCCACTGTAAATTCTGTTTATTTAATAACAGTCAAATAACCCCAATAGACCCAAGAGTGAGTTTCTGTGTGGCAGTTTGTCAGCATTATTCATTTCTGTGACTATTGCAGCTTGCTCTCAGAATTCCTGCACTGTATACATTCTAGAGCAGCGAGGGTTCCTGATTCCACAATCTCACCAATACTTGAAATGATCGTTTCTCTAATATTTGTCTCTCTTCTGACATAATGTGGTATCTTTAAAATGTGCAATTCTTTCTCTTTGTTTCCTTTGGTTTAAGAGTTTTTGAGACAAGCAGCATATGTGTAGCCCTGGAACTCTGGCCTTGAACTCAGAGATCTCCTGCAGCTGTCTCCTGATTAAAGGCATCTTCTATGCCAAATTCAAAGTGTGCAATTCTAAAGTCACAATTGGGGTTAAAGGGGAACTTGAACACTTACAAAACATTTGAGATTCCCCTTTGAATTGACTATTTCTGTGAATTTTCTCAAGATTGGCCCTTACATAGGCGTGGCTTATTTGCATGTTCTAGATAGGAATCAGTTCTATTGTTGGTGCTCATGTTTCCTCATTATATGTTGGAATTTTTAAATTATTTGTCACCCTCATTATTTGTAGTTGGATTTTCTTTGTTCTGCCATGTTACAAATAACAACACAGAGACTTCTTATTAATTATGAAAGGTCTGTTTTGAATCAATCTTTATAGTGAAGAATAGTAAAACCATGTTCAGTAAGAAACTCTGTGTTTATAATAATTTCCCCCGGAGAGCATTTGATAGAATGATGATTTATGAACCATCTTGTTGGCCACAGAAATCTGGACTGCAGAGATAACAAAAGCACAGTTGTGTGAAAACAACCCTGTAATCCAGACTTGATATTTTAGCTACCCAACTTAACCAACATAGAAGGGTTAAATCATGGAAACAGTGCAAATACACATTTCTATGTGGTTTTATTTTTAGGGTTAGGGTTAGACACATTCAATTTTAAGGCCATCTGACCTACATAATGGATGCTGGAACTTAGAACGGGCCCATACCTGAGGATAAAATGTGAATTCACTGTAACTAAGAAGTGTAAAAAAAATATGAGAATAGAAATGTTTTTGTTGTACAAATAACTGACAAGGAACAATTCCAATGGTAACTGTCATGTTGCTGGATTTCACATGACTATAATATGGGTCTTCTAAAAACTTGAATTTCTGATTATGAATGAAATACTACTTTATAATATCAGACATCAAAATTTAAACAGAAATACACTCCTAGTTCTAGTGAACATGGGCTTAGATTTCATTTTATTTTTCATAAACAACTGAATAGGTGCTCGACAGTTTTATTCCCTCATGTGTCATTCACTCTCACAGGAGACACTAGGAAGACAGCAGATGATGCTCTCTGTAGGTGTTTGTGGGTACATGGTTTGGGTGGATGAATGAATGAATGAATGCAGTGTCCTAAACCTTTCCTGCCTATCTGTGAGGCAGTTGACTTCTAACTCACTGAATGTTATCAGAATCATGCTAATCTTCCTTGCTGTTCAAATCAGTATTAGGTAATTCTAGGAAGAGTGAATGTTGGATCCATTCTCATGGACATATAGCACTGCCTTGAGTGTTTGCACCCAAGGGCAAAATGGCATGCCTTTGCTTATAATGTATTCCAAGTCTCTTTCTTGTTGTGTAATGACTACAGAAAGTAAGAGCTCCCTTTCCTTTCATAACCTTGTAACTTGATTACAGACAAGAAGGTTGCATTGAGAATAAATGACTTAAAGAACACGTTAAACATCTTGGGTGCTACAAACACCCAAAAAGACATGGGAGATCCTTACAGGCTGTAAGGGGGGTATAATAAAGAAAATGGAACTTAAACCTAGGACAAAACATTTAAGTGCATTGGTCTGCACAAGAAAGGCTCCACTAAAGAAAAAAAAGAATAAATGCAGAATAGAATATGGACAAGAGGACTGAGGATGCTTCACCCTCAGGAATCATCTTGCTGGTGTGTAAAATGATGGATAAAGGTATTTGTTGCCAACGATGAATTCACTCATGGAACCCACATAGTGAGAGCCAATTGTCCTGTGACTTCTACATGCATGCATGACACATGTACTGCATGTGCACACAATAAAACAAACAAACAGACCAATAAAATACACTTGAATAAGAAACCCGGGGGGGGGTCCCAGGAATGACAGAGACAGAATTGTGGAAGGACATATTTGGGGGCCCAAATGTCTGGATGTCCCATCATCTGTCCTCAAAGGTAAAATATCTGCTTGAACTATGACAAATGATTATTAGATATTTAGAAAAGGGAGAAATTTATGCATTTGCATGCTTGTAAACTTAACTCAGGTATGCTCTTTCAAACATTTTAAATAAAATATTCCAATATAGTGGGAAAATGTAATTACTTAGCATAGTTGTACACTGACCATCATAATAGCATGGTGTGATCATGAAAGGGGGATATATACACACACATATATATATGAAGGGACACAGCGAGACATCTTCGGAATTACACAATACTCTATTGCCACTTGTTTGTTTTTGTTTTTGCAGGTGAAGAGAGATGACAGACTTGTGAAGACGGACCTGGGTTTACTCTTCCTCAGAGTGTGCAAATCAGGTGCTGAGACCTATTTTTGCAGATAGTAGAGCACAGCTTTGTCCACACTGTGCAAAAAAAATCACACTGGAGGTAGTGGAAGAGCAGAAAGTGCAGAGGATATTTTATAAAGACCATGAGGAGGAAAGAAGTCACAAGATGCTCTGACTGCCCTTGAGCAGTGTGCATCCGGACAAAAAAAAAAAAAAAAAAAAAACCTGGTACAGGGAGGGAGTTCTTGCAGCTGACTGGCTACAGCAACTTCCAGAGAGTATAAGAATACTGCGAAAAGGTGTGGTGTGCAGATACGAAGAGGAAAAAACAGCTTAAAATATCTCCTTCCAAGTGGAAATACGCCAACCACCCCCCCCCCCCCCAAGGAAAAGAGGCTCAGATCCAAACCCTAGCTAGCATTTCTGCCTGCTCTGGCAAGTACTGGACTCCTGAGGGCGCCCTCTGCCGGCTGCAACGGGACCGGCCGTGGGAATCTTTACAAAGAAGAGAGAGGGCTAGCATGCAAATCCTTCCTTCCAGTGTTTCACAGAGCTTTCTGTAGTGCAGAGAGGGGGAGGGTGTTTTAAGTTATTCTGCATTCTCATCTTACTGTGCAAACCGCCCACAGTACGAGTACTTAAACGCGTGTATCGCTTAAAAAGCTTCACTATGTATTTATCAACACATGGCCATGGCTGCAATTTTGAGTTTGAGCTGCTTTTCCAGGGAGATTATTTCAACATTGGAATATTTAATATAATTATAGTATTAAAGTAAAAGGTATATATGTTCATAACTACTAAAAAAATGTAAAACTGAGTCAGCATTATTCTTTCTGGAGTTTTCGTTGCAACCATAAGGTGAAAAGGCACAGAATATCAGTTACTTTAGGGTTTTCTTGTGAAATTTCTGTTCAGTCTCTGAGTTAGGCCATGCATTTTAAGTAGTTGTATTGTGATTTCTATAAAGCAATTGTAGCTGGACGTTGGTGCCACACACCTCTAATCCCAGTACTCCGGAGGCAGAGGCAGGAGGATCTCTGTGAATTCAAGACTAGCCTGGTCTACAGAGTAAGTTCCAGGACAGCCTCCAAACCTTCACAGAGAAACCCTGACTCGACAAACAAAAAGACAAAAACAAACAACACAAAAGATCTGCTATGTGCTGTTCTGAGGCCTGCTGCCTTCTATGAGATGTCCACTAAACTGTATTAAATATTTCTATTTTTTAAACAAGGCAAATCGTTTAAATTTCACTGCAGCATGGAAGGTAAATATCCTCTCAGAAAGATATCAGAAACAAATAGAAATCGAATCTAAAGGTCTGTGTTGCTGCCTACTTGTGGTAGAAGAAGGCATAGTCGCTTAAAGAGCTTTTTACACAATTACCCTGCACATTTGGAAAATTGTATGAGCATACACATCTAGTTAATTTTTCAGAAACTCAATTAAAAAGAAAGACCATAATGGTTATATCATGGTTTAATATGGACATAGTATGCTTGTAGATAATTCATGACTTCACAATATAGTGAAGATATTTGCAGCATTGCAGTTTTTAAAACATAAGAGGCAAGCTTGTTGTCAGCCCTTCCCGAGAGTCTTCTGGATGTGTGATTTCCTGTATAGGAATCATCAAAGCCTTTTCCTCTCATTTCCTATGAACAAAAATTGCTTCTTGGGCTCATCTGACTACTGAAATATTCATTGTCTTATAAAAATTACCAAGATTTATATTTTTCAGAATATTCATTTTTTGAACTCTTTCCTCTTTGTATTTTAAAGAGCAGCTACCTTTCTAAAAATGAGCTTTATGATACTTTTCACTTAAATAAGGGTAAAACAAGTATAGTGTACATAAAAAACATTAAAAAATAGCTATTCAAACATTGCATTTAAATATTTACACCTGCTACCTCAGTATGCCATATAATTAAGAATATAAAGTATTGGAAATTTCTAATGGCTCTCTTTTTTCACCCAAAGAATAGTATTACTCATACCATCTACACAAATACTCTAAAGAGATGTGTGTGTGTGTGTGTGTGTGTGTGTGTGTGTGTGTGTGTGTGTGGTGATCCAGTGTTTACGATCTAATAAAGTTTGGTTGGGGATCAGAATGCAAAGTTAGCCACAGACATAGAGACCTGTAGGCAGTGGTGGCACACATCTTTAATCCCAGAACTGAGGAGAAAGAGACAGATGGATCTCTGTGAGTTCAAGGCCACCCTGGGCTACATGAGAGTAAGTCAGTCTAACAGGAAAAAAAAAAAAATGTGATCATGCCTCTAATCCCAGCCACACTGAGGACAGGAAGGCTTTCAGTTTCTAGCCACATCCAAGTCTGAGGTAGAGGCAAGAACTTGTAGCTGGCTTCATTGCTTCTTTAGATCATAAACACTTCAGCAGCCCAGTTTTAAAGTGTAGAATTTCTAAAACATGTAAAATATAAAAAGAAAATTCACATTCTATGTATGTTGTCGATTCTGAAGTCCACTGGGTGTCACTGTTGTCCACCAATAGTAACTGAAAAAACACTTGCAGAACTTTGTGGCTCTAAAGAAAGAAATTAAAGAAGATATCAGAAAATGGAAAGATCTCCCATGTTCTGGGATAGGTAGGATAAATATAGTAAAAATGGCATTCTTGCCCAAAGCAATCTACAGATTCAATGCAATCCCATTAAAATCCCAGCACAATTCTTCACCGACCTTGAAAGGATAATAATCAACTTTATAGGGAAAAACAAAAGACCCAGGATAGCCAAATCAACTTTGTACAATAAAAGAACTTCAGGGAGGCATCACCATTCCTGACTTTAAGCTCTACGACACAGCTATAGTTCTGAAAACAGACTGGTATTGGCTCAAAAATAGACAGGTAGGCCAATGGAATCGAATTGAAAACCCTGATATAAACCCACACATATATGAACACCTGATTTTTGACAAAACAGCTAAAAAGAATACAATAGGGCAAGGACAGCATCTTCAACAAATGGTGCTGGCACAATTGGATGAGGATGTGTAGAAGACTGCAGATAGACCCAAGTCTGTCACCATAAACAAAACTCAAGTCCAAATGGATCAAAGACCTCAACATCAATCCAGCCACACTGAACCTCTTAGAAGAGAAAGTAGAGGATACCCTTGAACAAATTGGTATTGGAGACCACTTGTGAACATAACTCCAGGAGTGCAGACACTGAGATCAACAATTAATAAATGGGACCTCTTCAAACTTAGAAGCTTCTGGAAGGCAAAGGACATAGTGGACAAGACCAAACAGCAGCCCACAGACTGGGAAAAGATTTTCACAAATCCTACATCCGACAAATGGCTGATCTCCAAAATATACAAAGAACTCAAGAAACTAGTCAACAAAACACCAAGCAACCCTATTAAAAGTGGGATACAGAACTGAAGAAAGAATTCTCAATAGAGGAAATCAAAAACGCTGAAAGACACTTAAGAAAGTGCTCAACATCCTTAGCTATAAGGGAAATGCAAATCAAAACTACTTTGAGATACCATCTTACTCCTGCAGAATGGCTAAAATGACAATTTATGCTGGGGAGGATGAGGAGAAAGGGTAACACTCCTCCACTGATGGTGGGAGTGCAAACTCATACAGCCATTTTGGAGATCAGTATGGCGGTTCCTCAGGAAAATGGGAATTAGTTTACCACAGGACCTGGCAATCCCCCGCTTAGTCATATACCCAAATGATCCACATCCATGCAACAAAGACATGTGCTCAACTATGTTCATAGCAGCATTATTTGTAATAGCAAGAACCTGGAGGCAACCTAGATGTTCCTCAATTGAACAATAGACAAAGAAGATGTGGCACATCTTCACAACTGAATACTACTCTGAAGAAAAAAATAATGGAATCTTGAAATTCGCAGGCAAGTGGATGGCAATTGAAGAAAACATCCTGAATGAGGTAACCCAGTCACAAAAAAAGAGGACATGGTATGTACTCTGTTCCTATATGGATTTTATATCTAGAGCAAAGGATCACCAGCCTATAAATCAAACCACCAGAGGAACTAGGATATAAGGTGTATTCTAAGAGATTCATATAAAGTCCCTCACAGAAGAGGGAAGGCACAAGTCCACCAGAGCACAGGGGAAGTGGGCGGGCAGTGAATGGAGAGAGAAGTAGGAGAAAGAGAAGGGGAGGAGAGGAAAGCACGTGTGACTAGGAAGATTGAGTCAGGGTAAGAATAGAAAATAGAATAGAGAGAGAGAGAGAGAGAGAGAGAGAGAGAGAGAACATAAAAGAGGGAGCCAATATTGGTTTGAAGAGAACACTGAACCTAAAGAACGGTCTAGAGACCTACAAGACTCCTGCCAACTAACAATTTGAGCAACCATGGTAAGGCTACCATAAATGCCCTTGCTGGATTGTGAAATCAACAATTAACTTAGCCACCATCATGGAGCCCTCATCTAGTACCTGTTGGAAACAAAAGCAAACACCCATCCCTAATCACTGAGTTGAACTACAATCCAGATGCAGAGGGAGAGGACAAGATCAGGTTGCAGAAACACATAGAGATAGCTGGTCAGAAGGAGGAGCTGTGGGGCCTCCAGACTGATAGCTGGGAATCAGGTATGGGACTGACTCAGGCGCCCCTGAATGTGTGTCTCAGCTATAGGGACTGAGCAGCCTAAGTAGTGGAACCAGGATGTATTCCTGGTGCACAAAGGACCTTGCAGACGCATCCCCCATGGAGGGATACTCCCTTAATCTAGAGACAGGAGAGCAGTCCTAGTCCCTACTTCAAATGACTTGACAGATTTATATGACCCCACCTGGACGGCATTGCCCTACATGTGGAATTGGGGTGGTGGGATGGGAGGGGAGGGTGGTCAGGGGGCAAAGAGGGTAAGGGGGAAGGAGGGGGAGGGAGAGGGAACTGGGATCGACATGTAAAATAAAAAAATAAATAATAAAAAACAACAAACATACAAACAAACAAAATACTGTATTTCTGGAACACAAGAAGGGTGGGTAGTGAAATTGGGAATTAAAACCATAAACACATGTCGCTTGTTCCTAAGGAACATATATGTCCAGAATATTCCAAGTGAAAAGAAAAATCCATGTAAGGAATTTTGAAACAACTCTTTCTCTAAGCATAATTATAAGGGGGAGATTTTTCTCTTAGATCCATGTTAAATAATAAAAATAAATATGTGTGTATATGTATTATATGCATGTATTTTAAGGCTCCTACCACCTGTTTATTGTAGCAGCTTAAGACAACTAGTAACACACACACACACACACACAGAGAGAGAGAGAGAGAGAGAGAGAGAGAGAGAGAGGAAGAGAGAGAGGGAGAGTGAGAGAGCTCAATTTCCAAGGATACAGCAGATAGAGCACTGTCCTCTCTAGTTCCCTCGCCTTCTGACCCTTGCTTATAGATTCCTGAGTAGTGTTAAGATAAATCACTAACCCTTTCCAAAATTCAAGCCAACCAAATACAAATCTGCTAAGTGATTTTGAAGACACAACATACCCACACTTATGGGATACTTTGAAAGCAGTGCTAAGAGGACGTTCACAGCCATAAGTGCCTACATGAAGAAGCCAGAAAATAGTCACACTAGAGATTAACAGCACAATTGCAAGCTGTAGAATAAAAAGAAGCAAACTTACCCTGGAGGAGTAGATACCAGGAAATAATGGAATTGGGTCCTGAAATCTACAAAGTAGAAACTAGGAAAACAATACAAAGAATCAATATAACAAAGAGTTGGTTCTTCAAGAAAATCAACAGGATAGACAAATCTTTATATAAAATAACCAAAAGACAGAGAAAGAACATGCAAATTAAAAAAATTCAGAAATGAAAAGGGAGATATAACAATGGACACAGAAGAAGTAAAAAATCTTCAGGTCATATTTTGAAAAACTATACTCCACAAAATTCAAAAATTTTAAAGGAAATGAACAATTTTCTGGACAGATATCACATATCAAAATTAAATCAAGACCAAATAAACAATTTATATAGACCTATAACCCCTAATGATATTGAAACAGTCATCAAAAATCTCCAAACCAAAAACAAACAAACAAACAAACAAACAAACAAAAAACACCCAGGTCCATACAGATGGTTTCAGTGCAGAATTCTACCAATACTCAATACTCCTCACAGTGTTCCATACTATAGAAGTAAAAGGGTCATTGCCAAATTCATTGTGGCTACAGTTACCCTGGTACCAAAGCCTCAGAAAGATACAAACAAGAAGGAGAATATCCCTCATGAACATTGATGCAAAAATATTCAATAAAATACTGGCAAATATAATCCAAGTACATATCATAGAAATAAATCAACAGCCACAACCAAGTAAGCTTCATCCCAGGGATGCAGAGATGGATCACCATAAGAAAATCCATCAAAGTAATTCACCATGTACATAAACTGAAAAAGAAAAAAACACATGGTCATCACACCAGATGCTGAAAAAGCCTGTCACAAAATTCAACACCCATTCATAATGAAGGTCTTGGAGAGATCAGGGACAACAGGAACATACCTAAACATAATAAAGGCAATATAAAGCATACCAACAGCCAAAATCAAACTAAAGGAGAAACTCAATGTGATTCCTCTAAAATCAGAAACAAGGCAAGGCTGCCCACTCTCTCTATATATCTCTTCAATATTGTACTTGAAGTACTAGCTAGAGCAATAAGACAACAAAAGGAGATCAAGGGGATACAAATTGGAAAGGAAAAAGTCAAACTTTCAGTATTTACAGATGATATGATAGTTTACAAAAGCTACCCAAAAAATCTCTACCAGGGAATTCCTACAGCTGATAAAGACCTTCAGCAAAGTGGCAGGATACAAGATTAACTCAAAAAATCAGGTGCCCTAATATATACATACAGTAAAGGGCCTGAGAAAGAAATCAGAGAATCATCACCCTTTACAATAGCCACAAACAGTATAAAATACCTTGGGGTAATGCTTACCAAACAAGTGAAAGACCTATGGACTCCATAGTGCAGGAATGAATTTGGAGAGCCCATTCCCTATGAAGGGATACTGTCTCAGCCTCGAAAAATGGGGGAATGGCCTGGGTCCTGCTCCAAATGATGTGACAGACTTTGATGATCCCCTGTGGAAGACCTCTCTCTCCCTGGGGAATAGATAGGGGTAGGATGAGAAAGGATGGTGGGGAGGACATGGGATAATGGGAGGGAGAGGGAACTGGGATTGATATGTAAAATCTGACTGCTTTTCATTTTAAATTAAAATTAATTCAAAAAAGTATCATTTTATCTACAACCTTTACTGCTTGAAAAATATATTATGGCATTGGTGGTTCAAAACATATGGAAATGTGTGCTTTCACTTAATGCTCACTCCACAATATGGGACTCATACCCACAATGACCAAGAACAGAGACTGAATAGCCCAGAGGGTTGTGGTAAAACCACCTACTATTGATCTAAAAATAAATAAACATCAACAAAAGCACTAATGTGACTCCTAATGACTTTTTGCTATACTCATAAACTAATTCCATCATCAGAGAGGCTTTCTCCTGCATCAAATGAAGATTAAGTACAGAGACCCACAACCAGACATAGGGTAGACAGAGAGAAAGTGATCTTGGAATACATGAAATGTTTCCATCAAATCCCTCTCCTCACAGAGCTCAGGGATCCCAGAAAGAGTAGGAGTCATGCAGGGGACAAAGAACTCCAACAGAACAAGTCCCTCTAAAACAGTTGAGCAAAGCTCATATGAATTCACAGAGACTGAAACAGCAAGCATGGGATCTGTAATGGTCTGCACCAGGTCCTCTGTATATTCATACAAACTATTGTTTAGCTAGTACTTTAATGGGACTCCTGAATGTTATCTCTGATACTTGTGCTTTCTATTGGGGTTATTTTATTTTTCTGCTGGCTTGTCTTTTCCTATTTCTTTAATTTAGCTTTAATTTTATCATATTATATTATATTTGTTATGTTTAGTCATTATCTATTAGAAGCCTGGTCTCTTCTATTGAGAGATGGAAATTCAGTGGACCCATGCAGTAAAGGAGGTGGAGAGGAGCTGTACATAATAGAGGGAGGAGGAAATATATTCAGATTATATTATGAGAAAATAATCCATGTCTAATAAAAGAGGAAAAATAAAGTAAAGCTTATTGCTAAATGGCATTAAATGAAGTGGTGACCTCAGGGCATTACCCTACCCAGCTAAGCTGCCAACCTGTGAAAAGGAATTAAAGTTTAAATAGTGAAGGAAAGCAGCAACAACAGAAAGCTAATGCAGAGGTAATTCAGTGAGGAGGCCATGCTCCAGCATCAGTCAGCAGAAGAACGTGGCAGCTTTGGCCACACCATTCTGGCTTTAGAGTCAAGGATACAAAATATGGTTGTGGAATCTCCCTCAGAGGCTAAGGAAAGCTGCTAAGGCCAGGTGTGTGGCAGAGGCATTCATGCATGGAGACCCCTGTGTGAAGCTGTGTTTGTTTACATATATGAACATATATATATATATATATATATATATATATATATAATGATAATTAAAGAAGAAGCAGTCATGACTTTGGAGGACAATGGAGACAGGACACAGGAATATTTGGAGAGGAAAGAAGGAGGGCTGGAAATCATATAAATATAGTACTTATGCATGGCATTCTAAAAAGCTTTTAAAATTCAAGTAAAAAGATAAAGTAGCAAAGAAAATGTTTCCCTTAGAGTAAGAAAACATAAGCTGGAGATAAAATTTTAACACAAATTCACAAATGTTTTCTTTAGGATTTACTCAGTAAAACTAGAGAAGATGCCCACTAAAATGTTGCCCTAAAAGACAGCAATCCAGGGAAGTTTACTGTGCAGATATATTCTTGGGAATGATCTGAAAATTAGCTTGGAGTTTATTTTTAAATGTGAGAATGTCTCATTTCTTGTGCTAATTAATTCTATTTGAGAGAACATGCACCAAAAGACTGTAAATTTATTTATTCCAGTTTGCCATGTCTATATGTAAGCTATCAGTAGAAGCATTTTTAAGTGAGATGGTGAAATTGTTTTCATTTGGCTGTGTTTTATGCTATACTTTACTGTGGTAGGAAAATACTATAGTATTTTTATGAAATATTTTTATGTTTTTATTTTTAAATGTTTATACAATTTTTTATAAAATCTATAAAAGAAAGCCCGAGACATTTTACTAGTGAGATCACTCCTTAATATGCTTCATGTATCCATTTATCCTTTAAGGTTGAAATTTGAAAAATATCTATATTTGATTTAGTGTAAGATTATCATGTTAAGACAACTTCTGTATAAATGCATATCATGAAACTGTCTCAAAGCAGGATTTTAATATCAATCTCTCACCAACACATTTAACATTGATGTTATAGACAGATGGATAATAAGATGATAGGTAAACGATGTAGGTAAATAGGTATTACACAGAAGATAATTTTTAATCAAGGAAACTTTTTTCAAAATGTAGAACTCATTACTTGTTAGAAACTGAGGCTGGATCTATGATCAGTTAAGGAACGAACCTTGGCTGAACTCTGGCTGTTTCTCTTGGATGTACATATAGAGCTTTTAGTTATTCCACAAAGGTCTGATGATTCAGTGACTAGCCTTATTTAGTAAGATCAGCCTAGCATATAACCACTAGCCCCATCACCATAGTAACCTTTTTTGTTCTCATAATTCCTGATCTTTCCACTCATGTTAACATCCATTCTTTGTGATTTTCTATATTCTGCTTGCAAGAACACCTGGACCTCAACTATTCCTCTTACCTCCCCTGCCTCCTTTCCTACACCCTTGTACTGCTGACTATATATGCTCCAGGTAGAAAAAGTTTGCCACTTGATTAGAATCCTGTCTTGTGGTCAATTCCCCCACATCTCTTGCTCCCATCCCCTTCTTGGTTCTAGGTTGAAGTCTCATGGGTTGAGGCAACTGGCACCCAACCAACGTGGCTCGAAGAACCCAGGAGGAGGATTTCAGTGTTCATTAAGGGAAAGGCTTGTCCATGGAGTGAGGCTTCTGCAACATGGTCATCGCTGGCCTTGCAGGAGAATGACTCATTGATCACCTCATCCTGCCTTCAATAAAGTCTTCTGGTTCATGAACAACACCTGAAGCAGAGGTGAGTAATGGGGCAAGAACTTATCAAGGAAGATTTGTTTCTTTCTGAGCTCAAAGAATCTCTCAAGATGTGTGTGTGTGTGTGGGGGGGAAGGGGGTTCGGGTTAATAATAAAATAAAATCTAAAGAAAAATTTCCTCTTCATTGGAGACTTTTGTGCATGGTTTCTACAGGAAGGACCGATTAATGAAAACAAATGAGGCAGCGTAGGCAATTGCATGCAAGATTATTATGAAACTTTCAGACCTTTAAAAAAAAAAATCCTCTTAGAGCACTTAGCTACTGGAATCTTATTAATGACATTCTGCGGGTTAATAATCATTGTCCTGCTCTTCATGATATGATAAACGAGGGAGAAAAATCCTCCACACCCTGCTAGAATTAGGCCCTGCCGAACACTCTTCTTGGCCCTCCACACACAGTGCAGCATTGCCCCAAAATCAATGCTCCGAGGTTAAGTTTCCCATGGGCCTTAAGGAAAGTCCTCAGAAAGCTCTTTATCCCTCCTTTCCCTTTCCCTGAACCCCCTTTAGACAGAGCCACCCTGAAGAAGGAGGCTGCTCATTACCACTGCCCCAACTGGCCTCAGGTTAGCCAGGTCAAGATGACTCTGGCCTCTGCCTCTCCTATTCCATCCCAGAATCCATCCCTACTTAAAAACCTGCCTCCTTTCACCCCACTGTCCTATGAAACAACCCTCCAGGAGTTAATATTTCTTCATGATGAGATTGCTACACACCGATCTAAGCCTATTCATAATATAAATACGTTCAAATCTATGATTAACAATAGAGAACAGCAGATTCTAAATTAACTTCCCCTTCCTCCAGACTGCCTAAGTCCAAAAGTAAACAGCCACTTCTAGCCTTTCAGCTTTCTCTCAGAAGCGGCCACGGGATCCCTTGAGAGCCCCTTGAGGATACAGTGAAAGAGCACACAGAGGGAGATTACAGAGGAGACTCCCAATGATCTGGGACCTTCTGGCTGCCATGGCACTTCCTGCCCAACCTCCAAGCAGCACTCTCCATCTCCCATGCAGTACACTCCCCTGGACCTTAAATACTGAGAAAAACTTAAAATGGCAGTTACTTATTATGGATCCACTGCTCCCTTACTCTGGCTCTACTGGAAAGTGTTACTGAAGCTTGGCTTGCACCTAATGAATGGCATCAGTTAGCTAGAGCCCCTCTCAGTGGAGGGGACTTTCTTCAATGGAAATCAGAATTCTCTGAGCTTGCTAAAAAGATGGCTAGAACAAAACCTCAGCAGTCTCCATTATTTTAATAGAACAAAGCAAACATCATAACTATGGCAACTGATACATCTACCTATATCTACATCATCTCTTCTATACTGGATATTATGTACTAACAGAGAAAACTCTCCAATTTATCTGTTTTTTTTCCTTTTGTTTTGGCTTCATGGGTTGAATACTTAATCCCCAGCCATTAGAGTATTTGTTGAGAGGTAAAAAATGAGGGCTCTGATCTCATCAGTGGATGGCAACTATGCCATTCTCATCTGATGACATTACTAGAGCTGGTGGAATGTCGGAGGTGAGGCAGATTGGAGTAAGTAGCTAATTAGTGCCCAGTCCTCAAAATATGCCTTATAGTTAGGCTTCTCTGTGATTCTTAAGTCTTTTAATAGTTAATTTGTTTATTTTGTGTATGTGTATGCATGTTGTGAATAAGTGGCCATAGGCTAACATTGTGCGCCTGCAAGTCAGAGGACGAGTTAGTGGATTCAGTTTCCTTACTTATGTCCTTACCTGGGATCAGTAGATCAAACTCAGGTTGTCAGACCCAAGGGCAATCATCTTTACCTGCAGAATCATCTCGATGTCTCTCTCTGGTTCTTGTCTTGTCTATCCTGATATGAGCAGCCTCTGCCACATAATCTTGCCACCATATGGTTAAGTTAAACTTCACCTCAGGGCCCAAAATAGTGGACCCAAGAGACTATACAACATTGGGCCATAATCACAGATACGTCTTTCATTCCTCAAGTTCTCATATGTCAGTTATTTTGTCACAATGACAAAAGCTAACTTTCTGTCTTTATCTACTGATGTGTGACAAAATGGAGACTCAAATACACTCATGTTACAAAATAAGTGATTTCTATATTTAGAGATACTTCAAATACAAATATAATTAAGTGTGATGAAATGACTTTGACATCTTTTTATGTTAGTTTCAATCCCTTTTGGACACAAATGATTGGTCTCAGATGACCACATACTATTTCCTACCAAGATCTCTCACAAAGATAGAGCCCAAAATATGTGGGAAGACTCAAGTGATATTTTTTTATATTGGTTTAGCACCTACACATGAATCTACTGACATTTTAATCAGCCTGTACAGCCCCACAGTCCCTCAGTTAGCACACTGCCACCCACTCAGGCTGTGGAGTAGAAGGCCTTTGTGTCTTGTGGCCCAGTTCTACTGCAGCTGAGATATGAGGTTTAAATTAATTCTCTATTGTTCTATTTACCAACAAAGACTTGGATGTCAGATGTGGGGTGGGGGGAGTGGTAAAAACCTGCCAGATCAGGGAAGCCTAGAAGCAACCAATTGTCCTTGCTGTCTGGTGGAGATACAGAAGTTACACATCTCTTCACTCATCCCAAAAGAAACAAACATAAAAGAGTTAAAATATAGCCTCATCCTTTTCATATCCTCTAAAAATTCCTGGCTTCTCTATGGCTAACTCCAGTCAACTGGTTTCTGGCTCCACTCCCTGATTCAAGGTTAACTTTATTAATAATCTCGGAGTGTCACATTGTGATCATATATCCTGTCATACTCAAGAGAACCTGTGTTATTATATTAATTATGAATAATGCTGTGATTTCATAACTAAAACACTCCTTACATAGTCTGCACATTTTCAGTCTTCTTTTTAAGTAGGATGTCTTGACATACATCATCACCATTTTTATTTTCACAAGAAAAAATATTACTTAATTTTCCAAATCACTGATGGTGAATTCTAAAGGGATATGGTTATATCTCTGACTCAATACTCAAAATACACATTTTTCTCAGATTACACATTTTACTTGAAGTAGCATTTTCACTCTTTTCAGTTAAGTGCCTCTGAGTCCTATGCTTTCTTCTATCTTCTTTTCATAGAGAGTGCAATGACTTCTGATAATTTTCTTCAACTCATGAAGCTTCTTTTTGCACTTTTAAAATTCATTTTCATTCTAACCCCTATGTGTTTGTTCACATTATGTGGTATTGGGTTTCTTTAATTACATATAGTCCCAATAAATATTAAAGATAATTTCTTCTTCAAGTTATATTTATTTGCTTACGTGTGTGTGTGTGTGTGTATGTGTGCAGTGCATGCACATGTGTGTATGCCTGACATAGTATACATATGGAGGCCAGAGAACAATTTTCAGTTTCTTTTCTTCTTCTACCATGGTCCAGGGACTGAACTCAGGTCATCAGGCTTGGATGAAAATGTCTTTAATTACTGAATTTCCTGGTCAGCTCAAAAGTGGGTATAATTTCTCGGGCAGCCAATTCCAACTCTTCCTTACATGTTAGAGGCTTTTCCAACCACATTGTATTAATTGTTCTTTTCTGTAATTGAAAGAAGGAAGGGCTTATTATAGCTCCCAGTTTGTGGTTAAAGTCTCTAACTGGTCTATAGTGGCAGGAGCTGGAAAACAGTTGATCACATTGTATCCACAGAAAGCAGGGGGAGATAAGTGGTAGTTCACTTTCTCTGCTCTAGTTTATCTAAACTCCCAACCCATTAAAGGTGTCACACACTCTGAGGATGGATCTTTCCACCCCAATTATTCTATTTTAGAAGCTCCTTCAGAAACATGCTGGGGACTTGTTTACTAGATGATTCTATAAAAGTCCTATTGACAGACAGTCACTATAACCAGCACACATTTCTATAATTTGGGTCTTGAAAAGTGAAGAGAAAGTTTCAGGTGTAAGATTAAAAATTATTAGGATAGCTTGTTACCATCACAGATGGCAACAGAATACTCATTGGCCCTAGATTAGATGAAATAAGTATTATGAGTGTAATGTTGCTAATAATTATGATCACTTCCATCTTTCAAGTCCATGGAAATGATCCCAAATGGAGACATGGACATTGTACATAGTGGGATAGAGTCACAACAAAATTTCAATTTTGAGAATCTGAAGCTGTTTTATCAAACCCTAGCCTTGTAAAAGGGAATCCATTACTACATTTTAAAGGTTTCTCCTGCCAATGCAACCTTGGAAAATTATTCACATTAGCCTTGCATTTTCATTTTAGCCCTATTCAGGAATAATATTCAAAGAAATACATAGTCCTTGGTAAACTGTTTCTCACATTAGAATGGGCATGTATATTCCTCTGTATACCTTGCCTCTCCACCCATAAGCCACATTTGCCAAAGAAGAAATATCTCTATTTTCCCTTCTAGTATTAAACATCTTAATTCTTTCTCACAAAAATAATTAAGAATTAGAATTCTTCCCATAGTCTCCAGGCTGTGATTCAGAGGCATAGCAAGGGCAACTCCACAGTTCATACTCTTCACCTTTGAACTTTCGTGATTAAAAAAATAGACTTAAATTTTTATTGGTGTACTCCTCCATGTTTGAAGGTTCTGTTCTAAATTGAACAGAATTTCTTCATGAAGCACTTTGAAGATTCTCTAAGCATATCATAAAATGGTAATTCCCCAAATAAAACCACCAAACAGATAAAGTTTTTACAGTCAGTGTAGAAATATTCTCTAATACTGGCCCCACATTGAACCCCACATTAATCCTGGTCCAGTGTGTCCCATCATCACTACCATAAGACCATGAATACACCTGATAAAGCCCGTCTTCCTCTTATTCGCTGAATTTAACTGATGACATCTTTTGGGAAATGACCTTACTTTTGGAAAGTAATAGTGCTGTCTTATATCATCCCTTGGTCCCAGGGCAGGTAGGGAGCTATATTTTTTTTAATTGGTATTCAGTCTAAAAGGAAATGCTTTGTTTTTTGTTTCCTTTTGTTTTGTTTACTATTCCCACCATAGTAACTCAGTTCTTCTTCTAGGGTCTTTATTAAAATCACCAGTATTCTTATAACCCCTTAAAGAGAGAGATGAGCTGAAGCTTCAAACACAGTAATCATTTGTTTCACTAGTAGCATTGAGTTTGAAAAGTAGATGCTGAGTAATTCAATTAGCCTACAAGCATTGGTAGATGCAGTCTTCTGTGTAGCAATGGGGGGCGGCTGTCATGAAGGACGGATGTGCTGGCTAGCCTATGTCAAACTGACACAAACTAGAGTTATCTGAAAGGAGGGAAACTCAATTGAGAATATGCCTCCATGTGATCCAGCCATCATACATTTTCTTAATTAGTAATTGATGGAGAAAGGCCCAGCCCATTGTGGGTAGTCCCATCCCTGGGCTAGTGGTTCTGGGTAAGAATGCAGGTTGAGCAAGCCAGGGGAAGCAAGCAAGTTATCAGCATTGTTCCACGGCCTCAGCATCAGCTCCTGTCTCCAGGTCCCTATTCTGTTTGAGTCCCTGTCATGCTGATAAACATCAATGTGGGATTGTAAGCCATATAAACCCTTTCCTCCTCAACTTGCTTTTTGGTCATATTGTTTAGTCACAACAATAGAAACTATAATTAAATTAATGAGCAGGTTATTTTCAGTGTTTAGCTATCACATACAATAAAAAGGCCCCATTATTTGATGTTTCAGAAACTGCAAGAGATAGAACATTTGCCACCCATTTTACAGATGAAGACATTGTTCTAAAAAGATTCAGAGATTTGCTCCAAGGTAAAGAGGAAATTAAAACTCAATCTAGTCTGCATAGCACCCACCCATAGACTCCTTTTCATAAGAATCTTAATTAAAATTGTCCTTGCTTCTCAGTGCTAAAGTACTCTTTATGACAACCTTGCTTGTGAGTCCTCACCAGATGTAGCAATAATGCAGTTTAAGTCAGTTTTTTCCATTTATAACACTGGAAAAGGGATGATGAGAAGAGAGAATCCAGACTTTAATCCAAGTCTGTTACACACGTTTGAGATAAAAATTAGAAGCAGATTCTAAAGATACCTGAGCACAGAACAGCCTGCATCGCTGGGTTATTATTCAGGATGATGTTGGTTAATAGAGACAGGAAGAAGAAGAAGGCACTTTTCTTTCCTTTGAATTTTTTTTTTACTTGAAAAGTGTCTTAAAATAGATATCTCAAGGCCTCCTCTAAATATGCCACCTTTTTCTTTTCATTTACAGACTGTTTGATTTTGAGACATAAATATGACTGAGAGGGAACAGAGACCAGGAATGAGAGCAGCACTCTTTGCTGATTTAATCAGCAGATCTGGCTGTGAATTTTACAAGTGAGTGGGCTATGTAATGAACTGCTTATTTTCCCAGTTATCATAATAGAAAGGACATGAACCAGAAAGCTGTTTCATAGCGCCTTGTGACTGGCACAGGAAGAGGAGAGGGCTCTGCTCATGCGGATCTACCCAGTGACTCAGCTCTGTGAAATTCATCATCACCCTTCTCCAAGATAAAGTCTCACACCCGAGAGAAATCTGTTCAAGTGTCAGCACAGAGGGCCGATTGTGAGTGCAGGACCCCCTCCTCACATCGCTGGGATGTGCACTGTTGATCTAAGTAGATATGGGTTGACACCTTGTTTTTCGTCCTATTCAGTCTCACACCATTTTACCCGGGAGCTTTCCAGCAGATAACACTCCTTGATTTCCATACGGTCGCTGGCCAAGGATTTCTGTCCTCTCATTTATGGGATTCTGTACTGCTTTCTTTCTGAGACTACTTATGTTGTGCCATAATGTGCTTTGGGATGCTTGTTTATATAAATGTAAATAATTACTTTCCTTCTTGAATTGTTTCTGGAGATTCCCCGTGTTGCTGTATTTGTATCTCTTTATTCCTTGTTCTGTTTTTTACACACAAATGTTAATAATACTTACTGAAAAAAGAGGGTAAATGAATCTTCTATTAATAATTTCCTACTACTAGCCCTGTGTTGTTTTTCCATATAAATAAACTTCTTACATTGATGATATTATTTGTATTTGTGCCTCATGACCTAGAAATCAATAACTATGATTCAAATAAGTTTTCACTTAATTGATATATTTGTAAGTTAATAGTATAAACTTAATAGCTTACGTTGATGAACTTACTATAATGTCACCTATGTATTAAAACTATGCATTTGAATTTTACTTTTAGGAACGTTGGACAATTAATCCCTGGTAATTTTTAATATATTAGAGTGTAAATTGCATATACTCTATTTTTTTCAAAGAAATATCAGCTTGGCTCATATTTTACAACAAAAAGAAATAGTTGTTGCATAAATATAATTGGATATTTTTCTAAGAATTCAAGCAGATAGATTTATTTTGAGTTCAAGATTTAATGGGAAGAAATATTAGCTTCTAGTGTATATATTAAAATAACTATTGCTGTGTAAGGAGTAAGGTTTTTCTGCCCACGGCTGGTCTTGTCCCGCCGCCACGCCAGCCCCAAATAATGCACAGAGACTCTGTATTTGATATTATGCTATTGGCCAGTTACTTGTTTCTTATCGGCTAGCTCTGTCTTAAGTATTAACCCATTTCTATGTATTTCCACGCAGTCTTACCGAGAGCGGAGGAATGGCGGTTCTGTTCTCTCCAGACTCTCCATGTTGACTCCTCCTTCCTACTTCCTCTTTTCTCCTTGTCTCCTAGTCCCTCCTCTCTTGATTTCCTATTGGACAACAGTGCTTTATTCATTAACCAGTATGAGAAACATATATACAAAATGGCATCTACCATCATTGCTGCATTGTAAATTAATAAATATTTAGTAATCTAACAAGTATTTTCTATGGCTCAACAGAGGTGATCAATGACTGAGAGGATGTGGGTACAAATAGGTGCTGTGCATCATTCCTAGGGGCTTAGAAAATTGAATAAATGAGATAATAAAATCTGTCATTTAAATTTTAAATTATTTAATGAATCACTGCCTAACAATGAAAACTCTAAAGTATTGGCTAAAATGTCCTTTTCTTTACTTAAAGGTGGCTTCACAGGACCAAATAGCTCACAGAGAACCAATCAGCACCAATAACTCCAACGCTGTTTAAATCATCTGTCCACCAAGCCTCAGAAAAAGGCAACTTCTCAGCAACCTGGCTGCTCCCAAAGCTACAAGCTCAATGCCTTTGTCTGAAAGTCATGGAAGACCATGTTAGCAGGTGAAGGAGGCCACTCTGTATTTAACTTGAATAAAGAATGTTTGGAGAGAGTCTGAGAGAGAGGCCACTGTGAATGCAGTAACTTCCTCTTAAAGAATTCTGTCATGAGAGCTTTGCTATTTATAGTCTAAGATTTCTAATTTGCTTCCACATGTGATTCTGAGTTCACATTCTTGAATTGAAAGCCATTTTACCTCCTACTTCAGTACACATGTAGCCCCATATCTGTGATATGCTATCTTTATGAATTCTGCTGAGTTTCTTCTCTGGTGCTGTCCAAGGCACTCTTGTAGGTTCCATATAACCTCAAGAGATGCTTCTTTTTACTATCTTTAAAACTCTCCAGTGTCTGGACTATCACTACTCTGACAAATATTCTGTAGATTTTCTATACTAATGGTTCTTCTTATAACCATTATTTTCTTATCAATTTCAATCTTCAAAATGAACAACATGTAGGACTTTGAAATTGATAAAAGAAAATAATCAACAAATGAAAGAAAAATACTACCTGCTGAAACATGTCCTAATCCTGTATTTACTAATCATTGCTTAACTGCAAAATGCAGTAGTTGTGGTACAAAAAGTAACAATAAAATAACACTCTCCAAGTGTATTAATTTTCATCACTGTGACCACAGTACCTGACAGAAAGAATTTAGGGCAGGGGATTATATTGGCTCTGGTTTTGGAGGGCTTGAGACTATCCTTGAGGAAGGCATGGTGGAACGGTTCCATTCCCAGTAGTAAGAATATGTGTCAGTGTCAGCTGACATCACAGTGGACCAGAAATAAGAGAGCAAGATAAAAATGAGGAGCCTGTATAGCCTTGAAGTCCCATTCTTAGTGAACTGTTTTTGCTAACTAACACCCAAATCCTAACCTCCGTAGGCTCTGGAAAAAGGCAAAGTTGGGAATACATGTGCTGGGTTTGGCGTTGAAGGTTCACATTTAAATTATAACACTGGATAACTTGAACATGGAGAGGATTTATCTGATGAATATACACACACACACTTCAAAAGGAAGAGTAAGAAAAGTGAATTGAGAGGAGAGGATATGTGTTATGGAGCAAGTCTCCATAGCAAGGGCCCTTAGATAGTTTCAAGAACCGTTGCTAAGACAAGTGCATAGTGAGCAAGATTATCTTTCTTTCTTTTGTATTTCCCATAATTTATGAGAGTTTTCAACTCTCAAGTTAGTAAAGCTGGAATTACTGTGGGGAAATGTAGGCCAGCTGGATATGCTTAGGCTATGTCAATAAAGTAAAGAAAAAGATTGTGAAAGAGAATAATGTTATCATTTCAGGCTCTGAAGGAGAGGTTGAGTATGTCTACATTTTCCTATTAAGACAGCACATGCTTTCACCAAGAGAATCTCATGGTTCTTGTGGAAAGTAGAAATGGGAACCACATGACTTCAAATGACATGTATCTTCATCGCAACATCACTAAACTCTCACTTGATTGCAAGGCACCTGATCCAACTAGATATAAAGTCCACACTGTAAGGCTATTATGGCATCTTCCTTTCAAGTGAGAATCAGTAATTCCTAACATTTTGCAGCATAGACTTGAAAACCAGACAGAATTAATTCAAAACTCTGTTCTATATCTTAAGAATTATAAAACTCTGGGAAACTTTTTTGTCATCTTTATACCTTATTTACTTTTAAAAGAGACACAGGATGCAAAGGATGAATAATGTTGTTATATTATAGTATTTAATACATCTTCATTTAGTTTACTATTAAAACTAAGGAACACACAGGATTAGGATATGCATCTCACCATGTGATATCAGGATAAAGACCAATTTAGTAAACTAATTCATCCAGTGCTCATCTATGTGTTTATTCAATGTCTAATCCCCCAAATAATTAAACAAACTTAACAATATATTTAAAAATTAAAGCAAGTATAAAACTCATAATATTAGCCAGTGGAAAGCAGCATCAGATGAAAGAATGACACCAGGTAAAGAAATGCAATTAGAATCAAGACACAGAAAGTTAAGGACAGAGCTAAGTGTAGAATCAGAATTATTTCATAAAGGGAATCCAAAGATTCACAGAAACCATAAGAAAACTAGAGAAAATAAAGCAGATACATGGATACAACACAAAGGAAACTCATTTGTAATAGTCTTCATTGTCTCATTTCAGAAGCAACTCCATGATCAAGTAATGATTAGTGGTTAGAGAAAACCCTCTACCCCCAAATGATGTGACAGACTTTGATGATCCTCCATGGAAGGCCCTCACCCTCCTTGGGGAGTGGATGGGGAGTGTGATGGAGGCTCAGTGGGGGCATGGGATGATGGAAGGGAGAGGGAATTGGGATTGATTTGTAACATAAGATTGTTTCTAAATTAAATTAAAACAAAACAAAACAAAAACAAAGCAGTCGTCACTGAAACCATATACACACTAATAACAAAAATGGACTCAGCAGGTTTCATCTATATATTTTTCACATTTATACATACTAATGTAATAATAACAATCAAAGAATAAAAAACTATTAATTCTGGAGTGGGGCAACATGGAATGAGTTGAAGGGAGGGTCATTAGGAAGAAGCTGAAGGGAGGAAAGGAAAGGGAAAAAAGTGCTACAGTTCTATTTTGATTAAAATATAAAAATAAAAAAATGTAAAGGAAAAAAGAAAGAAAATAACCCCCCCAAATGATTGACACTATTAGAAGGCATGGCATGTTGCCGGAAGTGTGGCATGGTGTGGATGGGCACTGAAGTCTCTTTTGCTCAAGCTTCCCGCATTGTGACTGTCAGTTAACTTCCTGTTGTTTGAGAGATGTAAGTCTCAGCTCCTCTGGCACCATGTCTGCCTGCCTGATGCCAAGGTCCCATCATGATGATAATGGACTGAATTTCTGAAATTGTAAGCAAGCCCCCTCAATTAAATGTTTTCTATATATAAAAAAGAGAAACCCCATTAAGGAGATGTGAGTATATTCAGAAATGGGAGCAGATGGATTAAAGTAGAATCAAATGATGTGTTGTTGTTGCACTAACCATATATATCAACTTTAAATTATCACTAAAAAATAAGAACAATTAATATCATCTCCTTTATATGCAAATATCCTAAGCAAGCACTATGCTAAGAACTTGGTATATACAGTCCCAATCACATATTTTTGAGAACACTACAAAAATATAAAGTTCCCAGATGCAGAAAGCTTGTCTTCATGAATCTAAACACAACATTTAGAGTAGGACCTCACACATATGAGATATTTCCAGTGTGTTATATGGTCCTCAACTGAAAAAGTTAGATGTTGGTATTTCAAATAAAGTGTTCAAGAAAAGTAATTATAAATTTGAGAAATGGTTTATAAAGTTAGATCCCATAGATACTAAACTTGACCTCACAGTTTGCAACCAACCCAAGCCTGACTCCAAGTTACACCCGCAGATACAGTTTTTCAACTTAGGTTCATGCTCTATTACTACACCTCCCATTGTTGTTTGAAGGACATTTGTCTTTATTCAAAACAGAGAAGAAATGATCAATATTGTAGTCGATATAAACAAAGATAATGGGAACTAAGTACTATGAACTCTGAATAAAGTTTCACATGGCAAAATACCAAAGACTCACTTTCACGTATGATATAGAGTTTGGAGTCACTTATTTGTGATTCACGGGAGAAATGTTTCAGAATAAAAACAAATATGAACTCATTCTAAGGAGAGAACAGAGGAAGGGCTTCAGAAATTCATGGAGATGGGGAGTAGAGATCACAATGCATAAGAACATGTGAGCATAAACATGCCACGAAGAAGCCCATTACTTTGCCAATTTAAAAATTAATAAATAAATCTGAATACTTTTAAACAATATGTAAAAGGCAATATGTGCTGAGCTGATTGTAAAAATACTTACAAAACCATGGTTGATAGAAATTAGATAGTTCCAGCATAGTCAATTATGTCCTGCACTTGAAGCATGGAGGATGGATAGGGTTGAGAAGAGAAAGGTAGTGGTGAGATTAAACATGTGAGTAGTTCAGCCTTAGAGCAGCTATATAGCATGAGATCAGGCTTGAGTACAAATCATGGCATCAAAGTGAGAACAACAGCAAAATGATACCTAGCAGATGTGCTTTATTTTATCAAAAGAATGAAGATAAGCCAGATAATGTTTTCAATAAGAATGCTGGTTTGATTGATGGGAAAACAGATGGGTTATAGGTTGCCAGGCAAGAATTTTGTACAGAGGTGATTAGGGCCTGAAATGAGGTTGTAGCAGCAGGATCCATGTAGAATCCACAGGATTTAGAGGTGGTTAAATTTCCATGTGATGGAAATTTCCAATTCTGAAATCCTTGTTAAGGAAAATGGGCAAAATAGTAACAATGGTAGTTCCCAAAGAGAAGCACAAGCAGATTTGGCCAGGGAGGAAGAAAAAGCATACTATAATTATAGAACATAGCCAGAGAATTAATTTTAATGTGAAAGAATAACAGATGCACATGTAATGATAAGGAGTTGTCTATTTCTGTTTCAGCCCTGCAGCTGGGAAGTAACCCTGTGAATCAGCACATTCATTTCAGTCACTAGCTTTTAAGGAACTTAACTCCAAATTTTATTTCAAAAGACATACAGAGCTTCTCTCTCTCCCTTCCTTGTTTCTCGGAAGTTCTGAGTGGCTAAGTCAATGATTTCTCATTTGTGTACATTTGAGGATGAATGACTGTGTTTCTTTTTGTTGTTGTCGTGTAAAACCTTTTATTTCTTTCCTATTTTGTTGATATTGCAGAGACCTGTCCCCAGTAGATATCTAGGGCAGGAAATTGTCCATTGGCTGTCATATATAGCTATTGCGGTAAATAAGGATCAGGATAAACAAATAGGCCGAATAGATGTTTATTTAGGGAGAAATAACTTACAACCTAGACAGATGAACACCAGGAAATTCAAACCGATCCTCTCCTGTCCGAGTCACGCCAGAAAGAAAGAGCGCCTTCCTGGCCCCCTCCGACCTCCTTCCTCAGGTCACCTCCGCCCATCGCTCCACCCCCCAATGGGCGTGGTCAGTGCTACAGAAGGATTATCTCACTACAATTATGGTATAGATATGAATACTTTGTTTTGGAATGGATTTTCATTTATTGATACAATTTAAGGTCAATTTTGTAATATATATATTTCTCCTCTTGTTTAAGTATTGTTTAGAAATGTAATGTATAATTCAATACAGATTATAGATAGTATCTATGATAGTCAGATATAGTTAAGTTAGTTAAGTTTTCTAGATATACAGAGATATATTTGAGATGGATAGGCATTCTTCAAACCTTTCAAAGACCTACAGAATATGACATTTAAAATGTTTTAGGGTTTTTCTTGACAGTGAGACATAATTGCTCCTGGCAACGCCACCTGGGTCAGAAAGGAAGATGGACATGGAAGAAACGCGTTATGGAGTTTGCTTCCAGTATGGCAAGACTAGCCATTTGGACAAGATACAGCTCTTGTCTGGACTGTTTGAGTTTATGCTGTATATACTGGACATGCAGGACCCACAGAAAAGTGACTGCTGATTCAAGATGGACATTGCTACAGAGATCCTGCTTCATGGAAGAGTCTGTGAGACAGTATGCAGGTCACAGAGAAAAGTGACTGACAAACTGCGAATACAAGAAGACATTTTAAAGTTTCCTGCTTTGCTGAAGAGTCTGCCAGACACACTATGGCCTATGGGCTGAAGATGGAAGATTACAAAAGAACTTCAGGTGACCAGGCAATGAGTTGTCTCTGTCATTTCTAGAGCTTATATATTATCCTTCTGTGGTCTTTGAAGGAGTTGAAGACAGGTAGTTATGGTTATAGTTTTCATTAATTAGGATTAAAGATTTGTTACTTAGACTTTAGACACACAAAGATAAAATAGAAGATAAAATATTTTCTTCAAATCTTGCTAAATGTTAATGGACTAAATATTGTTAACTGTGAGTCTTACTTAATAACTGTTGTATAATATATTTTGCTATGTTAAGGTTAAAACCCTTCTTTTTATTTAGACAGAAAAGAGGAGATGATGGGAGAGGTCATTCTGTATATGTTTCTCATACTGGTTAATAATAAAGCACTGTTGGCCAACAGGAAAGGAAGATAGGAGGGACTAGGAGACAAGGAGGAAGAGGAAGTAGTAAGGAGGAGTCAAGATGGAGAGTCTGAAGAAAGCAGTATGCCGCCGGCTCCCCGGTAAGAGAAATACATAGATCAGCAGAAATGGGTTCATAATTAAGGCAGAGCTAGCCGATAAGAAACAAGTAACCGGGCCAACAGTATTGTACCAAATACAGAGTTTCTGTGTATTATTTGGGGCTGGTGGCGCAGCAGCAGGACAAGACCAGACGGCAGGCGGAAAAACAGTACTCGTTACATATAGCAATAGGGAAAGAAGTACTCTGTGTAAGCGAGAAAGAGGCACACACACACACACACACACACACACACACACACACACACACACACACGAGGAGTCTGTTTTTCATTTTATTTAAAGAAGATTCAAATGGCTCAGTGACTTCTCCCCTACAACACATGCAAACCCTTTATAAGGTCACAGATCATTTTTTGGAATCCATCATAAGGAATCCATGTCTGTCAGCAGTGGCTCCCAAACATGTTCTGACCATTTTCCACCCCCTCCCCAACCTACCCAGTAGCATTTCCTTGATTTATTTGCTTGATGGTCATAACTATTGTTTCAGTGTCTCTGGGCACCTCTAATACCAACTTGCACACTTTCAAAAGCTCATCACAGTTGATCATGACAAAATGTGATCATACATTTCTTGTACAGATTTGTATTTCTGGCAGGTATTTAAAATTTTCACTTCAATACTAAATCAGAGTCTTGCTGCCAAAGTGGTTCATCTTGGGGCAATAAAACCATTCTCTTCACTGACATATGAACTTAATATGCACTCATTTCATAAGGAAAGCAAAAGTAGTGAGGTGGATACCTACCAAGAAGGCTATTTCTATAGTCACTTTGATATAAAAAACCTGCTTTCCTTATAATTGGGCATCTTTTCATGACTGGATAACCAGCTGTCTCAGGTTTTCTATGTTACATAGAGACATTCTCTGGGCTTGTAGCAATGATTTTTTTTCACTCAGAAAATTAGCAATTACAGAATCAGCACAGAACAAAGAACCTGAGTCATTGTGCTGTGTGAGATAATAAAAAATTTATTCTTCCATCTTGAGCAAGATAAACTTCAGTAATAAGACAGGTGATTAAGTAATCCCTTAGTTGTTGAGATAGTTTTTGAAGCACATACAGACATAAATGTAATATTTTTTTACTACTAATGTTCTCATCACACCTTCCAACAAATCAAAGATTATACAGACTCATTTGTCCTTCTACCACAAGTAACAATGTCAGTTAATAATATAATCAAGAAATTTAATGTCTGTTAATGTTTGAAATGGTCAATACCTCCGCTAAAATTGGCTTAAAATCTTAGTATTCCTGTCTTTTGCTACCACTGTCAAGCTACTTGTATATTTTTATCATAAATAGAAATATTGTTCAAAACTGAAAAGTATAATAGAAAGACTTTACTTATTTTCTACTTGTAATATGAAGAAATTTTGTTCTGCTTTGTTTTTTATTTTATTAACTTTTATTTATGCTTTATGATTTTCACATCATGAATCCCATTCCTGCCCTGGCCACATCTGCCCCTCCACAAATGCCATCTCTCACCTCACTCCAAAGCAAAACAAATTTTAAAAGAGAAAGAAAACTCCAAACCAAAGAAAGCAGAACAAGAAGAAAATGAATATTGTGTGAGTCACACACCCTTTATTCCTGTCATCTTCATTTGCAAGTGTTCCTTGCCATGAGTCAAGGATCTGCTTCAAGGCCTCAAATATGTACTCACTAATAATACTTTATTTAAAATCCCATTTACCCTGCCAATAAGTGAAGGCATTTTTCCTCTGAAATCTCTCATATATAAGCACACAGTGATGCCTAATTTTCCTTTCTTTCTCCACAACATGCTCCTTATTGTTGGCAGGCTACCACTGCTATTCCTATATCTGGCTTCCAGCTGTGACAGACAGAGGTAGACAACAGATTGAGGACAGCGTATTAGAACTGTGTGATTGAAGGGACTTCTTAGTTCCTCCAGGAGCCTGTTTCACTGTGATCAAAGAACTCATAAGCTGAGGATCTTATTTCTCCACTTGCACAGCACCTACTTTTTCCAAACTGTTGACACTGTTTCCCCCTTAACACTTCAATATTTGAAGTCTAGCACATCATAACCTCTTCTACTGCTGTTTCCTTTAACCCTCCCCACACTTCTGAAACCCCAATCCTTGATTCAATTAAGCAGTTTCAGAAAATGCCTTCCCTTTTCTAGATCAGGGTGCTGTGTGATCTAGTACCTGGAATGGGCCCAGAAATAAAACCCACCATTGAGAATCTGGTATGGATGAATTATCTGTTAATGAATATATCATTCCTTAGGAAATATGGAGCTGCATGATATGCCATACATACATCAAAGACAGGAGTACTCCTGTCCAGCACCAGTATGCTTCAAGGTCAAGAAACTTTCACACTTCATTGCCATGAGGACAGCAGCCACTGCAAACATAGCTGGCTAGTGTGACTAAGACTGCACTACAGAAAGAATATAGAAATTTAGGGCCCCCAGCTTCCCACTCAAAACAAGGTCGGATCTCCATGATACTGAGAACTTATTGACCATTTGACTCCAGAGTAGAGAATTTTGAAGACCCTGTGCCCAAACTCAGTTGTATTTCCTGGGTCAGCTTTATGGGCATTCTTGTCATATCACCTGTGTTCAGATATCATTTCTCAAAGTTTGCTCAGGGGTCACTAATGATCCTTAAGGCAACCAAAGTGCTCTTCAGGTCAAAATTATTTTCCTACTAAAACATAGACAATATTTGCTCTCTCATTGCCATTCTCTTTTAAATGCTTAGTGGAATTTTGTGAGCATAACATGAGGTGAGACAAAGAAATTGTTCCACAAATTCATGGTGTAGATGGTGGTACATTCTTATGGCAGTGTTTTCTCAACATAAGGTTTTTAAACTGTGCGTCACGTGAAATTAAAAGTCTTTGTGGCTGTCAATGATGTTTGAGTTAGTATAGTAACTAGGTAGAAAATATTGAGAACTGTGGTGTTAACATAGGACATGAGATGGGAGGGAAAGGGTCCCTGAAATACACGAGGAAGCAATTCAACAGATGCGATGATATTGAGGATTCATAGCAACAACTCTCCTTGACAGTCATGACTCCCAAGGAAGTAGGGCAGAATCCCAGAGAGCAACTGTTCTCTTAAGCAGTATGCTTCTCCAGGTACATAATCAAGGAATCCTTGTCTTCCTTAGTCATACCTCATGTGTTAGATTCCAGCACTGTTGATAAAGGTAAGACTGAGTTTTCCTTCAAGAAGAGTAAGCGAATACATGCAAGATACATCTTACTAGCCTGTATCAATTTACTTTTAATTAAAACATTCAATGTACATGCAAATATAAGATATATTTATGGGGTAGCCTGTGGGGTTTTCACTCATGCACACATTGTATAATGCTAAAAATCAAGATCAGTAGATTTAATTCTTTAAAGTATGTTTTCCTCATGGTAAAGGTGCAGAAAACCCTTTCTTCTACTCTACTAATATATGCAGTGGGTTACAATTAACTAGACTCACCCTACTGTTCAGTAGCATGCCAGAACTTCTTTTTCCTACCTAGCTGTTACTTTGTATCTATTAAACAATCTTTCTTCATACTTCCATCCTGTTTACTCTCCCCAAACTCTGGTAACCTTTATTCTTCTGTCAACTCTCAACTTTCCATCATTATTGATGCCTTTAAAGCCTTTAAAGCACATTCTGAGGATATTAAAAGTGAAAGAAAATGTGAGGTGGATTTGGCTATAGTTATCAATGTGTACATATTCATCATTTAATGTATTTGTTAGTGTATCTTAAAGTGTCCATAAATGTCTGCTCTGTTGGTTATTTGGAGTTAGGATATAGCATGGCTATAGTTAATAGAATTTGGATGTGGAAGTTTCTAAGGACACATAAGGAGTCTAAAACAAAGGGCTGTAGGACTTGTAGATCAGATCCATTACCTTAGCTTGCTTAGCAATGCCCATTCATTTACCATGGGAGGACTTGGGGAAGCATCCAGAGACTTTATAAAGAGGAACACAAGTATCTAGGAAAAGTTTGGCTCATCTATATTCTCTGTAGTCAAAATGAAGGAAGATGCCAATAAAGCTCTCTTGTGTAAGAACCATGGCCATTTGTTAAGGTTGAAGACTGTTGTACTAATCAGGTAAGGATATGCATGCTTGTCAAGTCTCATCTAGGAACTACAATTACTGATTTTAGTTCAGTAAACTATAATGCTGAGCCAATGCCATGACACTATCCCATCCCCCTGCTGTCTCACACTCCTCCAAGACCTGATTGATTATATTTCATTGTTTTGATCCAAGAGGAGACTCTAGAGCAGTGGTTCTTAACCTTCCTAATGTGACCCCCTTTTTATTTTTGAAAACAATTTATTATTATTATTATTATTATTATTAATTTACATCCAAACCAGTTTCCCTATCCTCCTCTCCACCAACCTACCCTACAACATACACCATCCACTTATCCCCTCTTTCTCTTCAAAAAAGGGGAGGCCTCCCATGGGTATCAACCAGTTATTGCATTTCAAGTTGTTGTGAGATTGGCATCTTCTCTCCTATTAAGGCTGGACAAGGCAACTTAGTAGTGGAAAGCAGGTAACAGTCAGAGACAGCTTCTGCCCCCACTGTTAGAAGTCCCACAAGAAGGCAAGCTTCATATATGCAGAGGGCCTAGGTCAGTCTCTTACAGGCTCCCTCGTTGTTGGTTTATTCTCTGTGAGCCCCCTGAGTCAAGAGAGTTAATTCTGTGGGTTTTCATGTGGTGTCCTCAACCCCATTGGTGCCCAAAATCTTTCCTCCACCTTTTACAGGATTACCCTAGCTGTGGTCTCTGCATCTGTTTTCATCAGTTGCTGGATCAAGCCTCTGATGACAGATGGGTTAGGCACTAGTCTATGAATATAGCAAAATATCATTAGACATTGTTTCATTGACATTTTTGCCAATTGTGTTTCGTTCTATCCCAGGTTTCTGGAGTATCCCACTTATGGGGGTGAGCTCCCTATCATGGTATGGTTCTAAAGCTAGGCTAGTCATTGGTTGGTCACTTTCACAATCTCTGTGCCACTTTTACTCTAGCACATCTTGTAGGCAGGACAAATTGATATTGAAGGTTTTGTGTTTGGGTTGGAGTCCCAATCCCCCCACTGAAAGTCTTCCCTGGATACAGGAGACATATAGTACAGACTCCATAGCCCCCATTTCTATGAGTCTTAGCTAGGAGGATCACACTCAGATTGCTGAGAGTTTCCATTGTACTAGGTCATCCCTGAGATGCCCCTAGATTCCAGTTGTCTCTCCTAGTACTCTCTTTCACTATTCACCCCTACCTGATTCTTTCTATTCCATGCCTACCCCTTCCCTCCCTCCATCTACCAGCAATGTTTATTCTATTTCCCCTTCATGCATTCCCCCTCCCCTCCATTGAGCCCACCATGTTATCTACCTCCTCTGGGTCTATGGATGTGGTTTGGTTTTTCTTTATTTTATGTCTAATATCTACTTATAAATGAATGTATACCAGGTGTGCCTTTCTGGGTCTGGATTACCTCACTCAGGATAATCTTTTCTAGTGTCATCCATTTGCCAGAAGATTTCATGATAGTTATTGTTTTAAACAGGTGAGTAATATTCCATTGTGTAAATGTACCACATTTTCTTTTTAGTTCAGGGAAATTTAGATTGTTTCCCATTTCTGGATATTATGAATAAATGTGAGGAACACAAAGAAGTCATGTATGTAAGGAACTGTGCGTTCCTTAATGCTTTCTCTAGTACAGAAGAGCTCAAGCTAAATACTGATTGAGACTGTACACCTTTAAGCTACTCACACTCACTAAAGGATACATAGGATGATATTCAATCTCCCACATTCACAAATAATTCAGCATCCTTGTAGCAATTTAGAGACTAAAGACTAATAAAGGTTGAAAGCCACACCTGAAGACTAAAAACAAAGTGAGAGTGGCCTTAGCACAAGTGCTCAGAACACTCTGTCTTCTGGAGTGAACAAGGTATATGGAACAGGAATAGATGATTCAACAAATGAAACTTCAAATAAGTACACCCATAATAAAAGGAGAATGAGTTGAGTAATTTCAGGACTAAAGTAAATCTGAAAGAGATGAAAGAATTCAGTTCTGGCTATCAAATCCATCAAATGAGCTGCCAGGAGCAGAATTTGTGAAGATTTTCAAGTTCGTCATGCACGTGAGTTGCTTTCCTCACAATTTTTTAAACACGTAAATTCTGAATCAGAAATTGTGGTTTAGGTCTGACATTCTGAATTTCAAATGGACTCCTGGGTGCTGTCAATGTCTACTCTTCTGAGTAAAGAGAATCTGGATAATGATGTTCCAATTATGTAAATATCAAAGGAACAAGAACTTCTTACATTAGTAGATTTCAAGCAAAAACACATGACCTAGAAATGTTCTTTTGAAAACAAGTTACCTGCTGAATTTGTAATCTCATGTATATTTCCCTCTTCAAAAAATGGAGAAGAGGATGACAACAATAGTAGTTAATTTTGACTCAATCTTTATGCACATTGTGCACAGATTTGACAATTTTACACTTGTTGGTCATTTAACTTCCCTCTCAAAATCCTTTGAGTAATTAGATATAAGGTAAAAAATGATTTCCAAAAAAAAGTAATACATAAGATTAGATATATGATTTTCCATTGATATGGGAATGTAATTCTTTACATTGTTGATTAAGTCATTACTAGGAATTTGTTTTATTAAGTTTTCTTCAGGAGATGTGAACAATGATTATTATAGTCTAAATAGACTAAAGAAATGATTCTAAGACTAGTTTATAAACCACTGAGCCTACCGGTGTTACCACAGGAATATGTGCAAGGGGTTACTTTCAGAAGCATGGATTTTTAAAGGTAGTTCCCTTATATATCACCGCAAATGGTTGACAATTCACGAATGCTGCACATCTCCTATTCCCAGCAATTATTACTACTTATACAATCTCAGATAGGGACCTTGTGAATTGTTTCAGTTTCAAGAGCATCCTGAGACCAGTGAGTCCTAGGTATTCCTTGAGCCTTACAAATTTTGTTTTCTTTCTATGTCTTAAAGAACCTTCTTCTTTGCACTGTGGAGAGAATATTTTAATTCACTGGGAATCACACACATGCACACAATTCATTATCAAGACACAGAGACATGGTAGTAGAACAGCAATCCACCATAAGCAATATCAGGAGATCACTGTGTGTTTGTGTATGTGGGGGGAGAGGTGTTGTTGATACAGAGTCTTTCTGTGTAACATTGGCTATCCTGGAACTTATTCTGTACATCTGGTTGGCCTTGAACTCAGAGACATGCCTGCTCTTGCCCCCCTTCGTGTTGGGATTAAAGATGTGCACAGCTAGGCCCAGCTGAGATCATTCTTAAGTAAAGAAGAATTCTAGATTGTTATGTATTCTATACATTTTTAGACAAAGCATATGAAAGATATGAATTATAAAGATTATAACCAAGACTATGCAATCCCCATGTGATCTACATTGGGGTTTATTTACTGTCATCTACCATTAATTCTAGTATTAGAAAATAAATTCTTGACCAACTGATAGGCAATCAGAATAGAATAAAGTGGAATTTAAATAACTGAAAATACAGAATGTGTCTGGGGATTAAAGGCCAGTTATGTACAGCACTCACCTAGCATGTGCATGGACACCAGTTCTATTCTCAACACTGGGATGAAAAAAAAGCAAATAAAACGTAAATCAAATGTCATTACATCATTCATCACTGTTTCCCCAATGAATACTATATGCTGTCACTTCACTTAATGTTGAAACTCCACCTGTCACCAACTACTTATTTAGAATCCTGTCTTTTCTAGAGATTCTCACCTTTCAAAGATCTTTGTTCTTTCAGTGGACTTTTTAAAATCTAGTTATGTCATCAGAAAGCAAACTGCTCTTGGTCTAATCGTTCCCCAGCATGTATCCTGGAAGTACTGGCTTACATAAGGAAATGAGAACAGGGACACAAAGCTTTCTTCATGGTTAATTGTTTGCTGCTTTCATGAGGCAGGAAGTTCATAAATTAAAGCCCACCCCACCCCAACCTCCTAGCAACACAGTTGCTTTCTTTCCTTAACCGAAATTTCTAAACCATTAGTCTCCGGGACACAAGTTCCATGAATGACTAGAAATAGAGAGAGGATATGTTATTTAATCAGAATATAAACACTAAGCTTTTATCTGAAGGAAGCCATATCCCTCAGGGTATCAGCATTCAATTTTGTGCATAGTGAAATGGAAAATATGTACAAAAGGGGACAAATTATCTCCAGGCTTCTGGAATTCTAAGGTACAAAAAAAGGTCCTTGCAGAACTCGTGAATCTGGAAGAGTTCAGCTTTTCCAACTATATTCAGAGTAAAATGTGACATGAAAGGAAGAAATAAAGAAAGACAGAAACAAAGAAAAAAGAAAGAAAGAAAGAGAGAGAGAGGCAGGCAGGGAGGAGAGAGGGAGGAAGGAAGGAAGGAAGGAAGGAAGGAAGGAAGGAAGGAAAGAAGGAAGAAAAGACAGACTCCTCGTTTTAAATCCTCACCTTCTTTTTTCTCATAGTCATCTACCATAATCACTACTACAGAAAGATTAGAGACACACATGGTCAATTGTATCCTAAGAGAAGATGCCAGCAAGCCAAAATACAGTAGAGTATGACTAGAAAGAACTTTAATGCTTGAAGAAAACTTTATCATAAGAATAATGTGTAAGAGTAGCATCCCAAAGGATAAGGAATTAATGTTGAAATATTAATGTAAGTCTCAGACGAGTTGTGGTAAGTATTGTTGGGTTATCCATATTTAACCTTCATTATTTTTCTGTAACTCTTGTGATTTCAAAAATTGAGGTTATAATAGAACTGCAACATTTTCCCTTTTGTCTTCACACTTTGAGCCCTCCAATATACCTCTCTCTATCTTCCTTCAAGTTCCTTATTTTCAAGAACTGTTATTACATGCATATACAAATATCCATATGTGCACACATATTTGTAAATATAACTTGTTCAGTCTTTTATGTTATTTGTCTCCATTCTTTTTCAGGGATGAGCATTTGACACTTGGCAATAAACTAGTATGCTCTTCTGTGGATAATCCCACCTCTGCTCCCAGCTGTCCTCGGGAGGCGGGCAGTTCTTCAAGTAGGTTTTAGGCCTTATAAGATTTTCCCCATCCACCTTGGTATGTCATTGTTGTCATCTTTGTGCAGCTCAAGTTTGGGCAGTCAGGTTTGTGAGACATTATGGGTGATGCTTCTGATATTACTAGGAGACAATATCGCAGCAAATTCCCTGGTTCTCAGGTTCCGAAAATACTTCTGCTTCATATTTTTTTTTATTTTATATAACCAAGTCCATTTAAATGAAAACAAACATTTATAGACAATATTTGGGAAATTGGGTGTTGTTCTTTCCAAACTACTTCCTGCTGGAAGGGGCGCTGTCAACGGGATTCAAAGAAGATGCAAAAATCTTAGCTGTAGTCTGTAAGGCTGCTTTGTCCAGCTGTTTTGAATGTAGGATCACCTGGTACTCTGTTTCAGGTGGTCTGGCTTGATCAAACCACATTAGTCTGGAAGGAATCCACACCTTTTCATTTTCTGTGGAAACAAAAATAGAAATCTTTTCCCCCAGTAACTTGTCCTTGAACTTAAATTTTGGAGTCAAAGCATTTTTTTTAAATTTAATTTATTATTTTACATGTCGATCCCAGTTCTCTCTCCCTCCCTCCCTTCTTCCCTCCTTTCCGCTCTCCCTCCCTCCTTTCCTCACTTTTACCCTCTCTTTCCTCTCACATGCATTCTAAAAACCCTCCCCTCCCATCTCCCCACCCCAATTCCATATGTAGGGGAATGTCTTCCAGTAGGGGTCATGTAGGTCTGACAGGTCATGTGAAGTAGGGACTAGTGCTTCTCTCCTGTCTCTAGATTAAGGCAGTTATCCCTCCATGAGGTATGTGCTGGCAAAGTCCTTTTGTGCACCAGGGATACATCCTGGCTCTACTGTCTGAGGTCAGTCCTTCTGGCTGAGACCCATATTCAGGGGGCCTGAGTCAGTCCCATGCTGGCTCCCAGCTATCAGTCTGGTGGCCTGTTAGCTCCTCCTTGTTCAGGTAAGCTGTCTCTATGTGTTTCTGCCACCTGGTCTTGTCCTCTCCATCTGCATCTGAGTTCTACTTTGACTCAGTCTTTATGTATGGGTGTTTGCTCCTGTTTCCAACAGGCGTTAGTTGAGGGCTCCATGGATAAGTTAGTTGTTGATCTCACTCTCTAGGAAGGGCATTTATGGTAGCCTTTCCACGGAAGCTCAAATTGTTAGTTGGGAGCAGTCTTGTAGTTCTCTAGATCTTTCTTTGTGTTCAATTTTATCTTCAAACCAATATTGGCTCCCTCTTTATGCTCTCTCTCTCTCTGTCTCTCTCTCTCTCTCTCTCTCTCTCTCTCTCTCTCTCTCTCTCTCTGCCTCTCTCTCTCTTTCCTGTCTTCTATTCCTAACCAGGCTCAATCTTCCTGGTCACACATGTTTTCCTTTCCTCCCCCTTGTTTTCTCCTACATCTCTCTCCACTTGCTGCCCCCCCACTTCCCCTGAGCTCTGGGGGACTTGTCCCTTCCTAGTTCTGTGAGGGACTTTATATGAATCTCTTAGAATACACCTTGTATCCTAGTTCCTCTGGTGGTGTGAATTATAGGCTGGTGATACTTTGATCTAGGTTTAAAATCCATATATGAGTGAGTACATACTGTGTTCCTCATTTTGTGACTGGGTTACCTCATTCAGGATGGTTTCTTCAAGTGCCATCCACTTGCCTGCGAATTTCAAGATACCATTATTTTTTTCCACAGAGTAGTATCCATTGTGTAGATGTGCCACATCTTTATTAACCATTCTTCAATTGAGGGGCATCTAATTTGCTTCCAGGTTCTTATTATTACAAATAGTTCTGCTATGAACATAGTTGAACAGATGTCTTTGTTGCATGGATGTGAATCCTTTGGGTATATGCCTAAGAGGGGGGATTGCCGGGTCCTGTGGTAAACTAATTCCTATTTTCCTGAGGAACCGCCATACTGAGCTCCAAAATGGCTGTATGAGTTTGCACTTCCACCAGCAGTGGAGGAGTGTTCCCCATTTCTCTACATCCTCTCCAACATGAGTCATCATTGGTGTTTCTAATTTTAGCCATTCTGGCAGGAGTAAGATGGTATCTCAAAGTTATTTGATTTGCATTTCCCTGATTGCTAAAGATGTGGAGCATTTTCTTAAGTGTCTTTCAGCCTTTTTGATTTCCTCGATTGAGAATTTTTTCTTCAGTTCTGCACCGCATTTTTTAATAGGGTTATTTGGTGTTGTGTTGACTACTTTCTTGAGTTCTTTGTATATTTTGGAGATCAGCCCTTTGTCGGATATAGGATTGGTGAAAATCTTTTCCCAGTCTGTGGGCTGCCGTTTGGTCTTGTCCACTGTGTCCTTTGCCTTACAGAAGCTTCTAAGTTTGAAGAGGTCCCATTTATTAATTGTTTCTCCCAGTGTCTGTGCTCCTGGAGTTATGTTCAGGAAGTGGTCTCCTATACCAATTTGTTCATGGGTACCTGCTACTTTCTCTTCTAAGAGGTTCAGTGTGGCTGGATTGTTGTTGAGGTCTTTGATCCATTTGGACTTGAGTTTTGTGCATGGCAACAGACATGGATCTATCTGCAGTCTTCTACACACCCTCATCCAATTATGCCAGCACCATTTGTTGAAGATGCTATCCTTGTCTATGTCTTCATCCATGGCCCTGCTGTGGCCAGGGACTGTGTTGATATCCTTGACTCCTGTTGCCACAAAATTCTTTGTGGCTGTCCATGGGCTGAGCTACCACCTGGGACCATGCTAGTGTCTAAGGGTCATTCCACAGCCTAAGCCATATGGATCTGAGTGGCCTGTTGCTGGGTTCAGTGTTGATTTCTGTGGCCCTTCTTATCACTGGGGTCTATAGGAACCCTGCATATTGAAATCAGAAGGTCATGTGAGCCAGCACTGCACTTTGCTGGCCCTGGGAGATCGAGCTGTGCTTCTCCTTGACCACTACAGCAGAAGAGCTGGCACTGTCACTCACAGAAGAACTGGACCCACATTCAGGAAAGGTGAATGGTGTGGGAGAGCTGACCCTGATGGCACGGGCATAAAAAAAGCTCGCTCTGCCCCTTTCTTACCCCCATCTATGAATTGCTAGAGCATGTGAAGGAACTGGACCTATAGAAACAGGATCTACATAACTCAGGGCAACAGCAGGATATCTGAGAGGAATTTCATTGAGGGTCCAGTATTGATGGAGTAGCAGAAGACAGAGGCATTCAACCAGATCAACAATTCATTGCAATGAACATTTTCTAAGTAAAGCTGATTTAACAAAAGTTTAGGCTGTGTGACACACCACAGCTCCCAATCCCATTAAGATTAATGAAGAATTGTTGAAGAGGTGGGAAAGAAAGAGGATTAAAGTGTCTTTTTGTTGTTGTTGTTGCTTGTGTGTTGTATTTTGTTTTTAGGTAATATATTTTTAATTTTCAGGAAGTAGAAATGCTATATATATGGGGCAGTAGATGTCAAGGGGCTGGGACATGATCAGGGGTTGTTGTGCCTATCATGCATGCTTCCCAAAGAATCAGTAAAAAGTATGTTTAAAAAATGGGAGTGACAAATAATTCTTGTAGAGCAAGTGTCTTAGTAAATTTTCAGGGGTGGAACTATATCTGGATATTCTGGGTTGGACATTGGGTACTCAGGAGAGAAAAACACATGTGTATTTGGATAGCACTGGAACAAGCTTGGTTCTGGTAAGAGACTTCTGTCTACATTAAATGTACTGGACAATATTTTAGTGGATCTGCATTAACTCATAGAACTCATAGAGAGAATCAATGACCAGGCCTGCTTGAGTCACAACCAATTCCTGTAGAAACTGTCCATGGTCCCTTTTTAGCTTCATTAACCCTCTGTGAAGGCACCATCCTCAATACCTCATGTCTGTCCAAACTTTCTAAATATTCTACCCCCTCCACACCTCTGTAATACAGATCAAGCTCACGAGGGCTGTAACTTTTGTAATTTTGGGGTATGTGTGGAAATCATAGTAGCACAGAAAAGCAAAATTCTCTATTTTACTAAACAGTACTGGAAATGAAATAAACATTATTGTCACCATCATTATGATCTTCATCATCATCACTACAGCTACCCACTACCACCACCTCCATCATAATCATCAAAAAAACACATAAAAGTATTGGGAAGACAGACCTTTACTCCCTATGGTATCCCACACTGTTGCTTGGTTGAACAACAACAACAAAACAACCTTTAGCATTTTAGGCAGGGAAAGTATTATTAAGCATCAAGGCCACTAACATCCCTCTGTCCTGTCCATTAGAGGTTATGATAGCTTTCAGTTAGCAAGGCTGGTAGTCCTCTTACTATCGTTATCCCTTTGTATGGGACTCTTTCAAAACAATAAAGAATTCTGTATCAAGCAAATGTTTGATTGTTTGGTATTTTATTTAGGACAAACAAACAAAAAGGACTAGAAATTGACATATTGATGCCTTGGGCTTTCTGTAGAAGCAGTATAGGAATACAGGTTGACATTGGGATGAGGAACTGAAGGATGCACTTTCTGGAAGTTCCTGACATGAATAGAAGTATGAAACTTTGCAGAACTTTCTGGTATCCTGAAAAGGGAAAGCAAATGGTTCTAGAGAAGCATCCAAGGATACTCCTCTTGAAAGGAAGTCCCAGCAGTGTGAAGGAGAATGGACCCAATTGAGTTACACTCGGTTTATTTACCAGTCATTAGCCCACTGTAATGGAAGATAAAGTTTAGCGGGGTGCAAGGACAGTTGGACTTGAAAATATATACAGAAAAAGATACTTCTTTGAATAGCACTACTATTCTATAGAGTAATCTTATAGTCTGATTCCTTTTCCCAAACATAATTTCACATTTGAAAACAATGCAAGTCTGATTTGAGGTGTCAATTATATTTTCTGCTAAATAATTCCTTCAAGCATCTTACTTTTGTCATGTTCTCAGTGACTGCTTTAAAGTTTAAGTGAAACCATTCATGGGCTGTTACCAAATTGGTAGAGTTTAATTGCAACTACTTAGGAATTAAGCTTTTTACATCTTATATATGAAATAGATGTTTATCTTATATCTGACTCATTCAACATGGTTCTAAATTTTATTTACTTTAAATTAAATTGACATATTTTAAAATTAAATTTATAATCCACATTTAGATATTTCTTATTTCAATTTAAAATTTTAACTTATCTCATTATAAACTAATTTAAATTAATTTAAATTTAGATTTTTTTGTTCAGATTCAGTTACAATTGATCTGCTTCCATTTAAGGTCATAAAACCAGATGAATACCAAGAAGATAAAACAAAGTAAGAAATAAGGGATTTTAGAGCATACCACTGGGTTCTTTTAACAGTCATAGATGGAGTAGAAAATAACAGAGTAAGTTTAATTCAGAAAACAACACTTGGGGGCAGACCAAACCTGAATATGTATGGAAAGAGGTGTCCATTCTTTATTTGAGGAGATGTGAACTAAGGGAAAATCCTGGTTGGTTACTATCTGTGAAGTACACCCTATCCTGAGGCAAACTACAGAGTGGCCTAACTCAGAGTGGCTGCATTTGGTACTATGAAAGAGGCTCTTTCAATACCCAGTCATGTGAAACCTCTCCAGATGGTCTCTGTCCTTTGAATTTGGGTAATGGATGTAAACATGCAGAGTAAATACAACAGGAAGATGGACTCTTTAGCAGAACAGACAGGAAGTCCCTTGACATTTAAGGAATATTGTTTTCATACAGGAATATCTATACAGTATGGCATAACTTAGTCATGGTAAGGAGTATTAGCATTTATGAAATCACTCATATATGGATTTTAGACCTAGATCCAAGTATCACCAGCCTATAATTCACACACCCAGAGGAACTAGGATACAAGGTGTATTCTAAGAGATTCATATAAAGTCCCTCACAGAACTGGAAAGGGACAAGACCCCCAGAGCTCAGGGGAAGTGGGGGGGGCGCAGTGGAGAGAGAAGTAGGAGAAAACAAGGGGAGGAAAGGAAAACATGTGTGACCGGAAGATTCAGCCTGGTTAGGAATAGAAGACAGGAAGAGAGAGAGAGGCAGAGAGAGAGAGAGAGAGAGAGAGAGAGAGAGCATAAAGAGGGAGCCAATATTGGTTTGAAGATAAAATTGAACACAAAGAAAGGTCTAGAGAACTACAAGACTGCTCCCAACTAACAATTTGAGCTTCCGTGGAAAGACTACCATAAATGCCCTTCCTAGGGAGTGGGATCAACAACTAACTTATCCATGGAGCCCTCAACAACGCCTGTTGGAAACGGAGCAAACACCCATATTTAAAGACTGAGTCAAAGTAGAACTCAGATGCAGATGGAGAGGACAAGACCAGGTGGCAGAAACACATAGAGACAGCTTACCTGAGCAAGGAGGAGCTAACAGGCCACCAGACTGGTAGCTGGGAAGCCAGCATGGGACTGACTCAGGCCCCCTGAATTGGGTCTCAGCCAGAAGGACTGACCTCAGACAGTGGAGCCAGGATGTATCCCTGGTGCACAAAAGGACTTTTTGAGTACATCCCCCTGGAGGGATAACTGCCTGAATCTAGAGACAGGAGAGAAGCACTGGTCCCTATTTCACATGACCTGTCAGACCTACATGACCCCTACAGGAAGGCATTCCCCTACATATGGAATTGGGGTGGGAAGATGAGAGGGAGAGATTTTTAGGTGCATGTGAGAGGAAGAGGGGGTAAAGGGAGGGAAAGGAGGGAGAGAGAGAGAAAGGAGGGAAGAAGGGGGAGGGAGGGAGAGAGACTGGGATTGCCTGTAAAATAATAAATTAAATTTAAAAAAAATGTTTTGACTCCAAAATTTAAGTTCAGGACAAGTTACTGGGGAGAGGATTTCTATTTTTGTTTCCACGAAAATGAAAATGTGGATTCCTTCCAGACTAATGTGGTTTGATCAAGCCAGACCACCTAAAACAGAGTACCAGGTGATCCTACATTCAAAGCAGCTGGACAAAGCAGCCTTACAGACTACAGCCAGGATTTCTGAATCTTCTTGAATCCCCCATGACAGCACCCCTTCCAGCGGAAGTATTTGGAAAAAAACTTCCAAATTCCCAAATCTGTCTATAAATGTTTGTTTTTATTTAAATGGACTTGGTTACATAAAATAATAAGTAAATAAATAAATAAGTGTCAACTTTCATATTAGAAAAATTTCTCACTGATTTTCAAAATACATTTATATAACCTGTAATTGTCAGTATTTTCCTTGATCAATTTTGTGACTCATGCAGGATAGTGAAGAAGGATTTGTGTAAGTGGCTTGTTTTTAGTTGGTATTGTAGAGATTATAATTTTCTAAGGAGTCTAACAACAGGGGATCCAAAATGACAAAGCTCAGGAAAGAGTACATCCCAAGTACAAAATAATGTTTTCTTCCGAGTAGTTATCTTTCTTATAAATGAGTCTCATCCATTTTCCTCTTCTAACTCATAAACATAAATTGTTCTACTTTTTGATATACTCTAATCCATAACTTGTGCTTATTGTCTTTATCTTTCTTCAGAATAACCCCAGGACAGTCTGACCCCCAAAGAACACCAGTACTCCAAGACCTAAATCTTCCTGTTGCTTCATGCTGCGTGAGTCAATATATCTTTTTCTGAGTTGGCTATTTTTGATCTGTTTAACTGAACTTTAAATTGCCCTTAGCTTGAAATATAAATTTTAAAGGCTTATAAAACAGGGCTATTTATGTCTTCTCTGAACTGCAGGACGTATTCTATAAAATGTCCATAACTGCTCACTAAGAAGAAGAGTCAAAGAGACAACATTTCAATTGAGTGCTAATTTGAGTTTCATAGACTGGTAATTGTCCTTATAAAAGTACTCATGAAAAAATACCTTAGCTATAAACATTAATATTTTACTCCAAAGCCCTGACTGTCCAGCCTACAGATTACTCTATGACATTGAAGAAATAAAAAATGCTTCCTGGATTTATATTTGAAATCACTACTAAAATAATATTTTCTTAAAATGCTGATATTGTAAAGTATTTCGTATCCAATGCTATTTCAAACAGGTTACTGGAGACAATAATTTTATTTTGGAGTATGTAGATACATTTTTATGAAGGCAGCTTTTTACAAAGTATAGGTCTACCCCTTAGAAAGGATGTTGTCAATATCATAGCCTTTGGCAAGCAAAATCGCTACACCAGAGAAACATAAAAATGGCTGCTAGGTTCATAAAATAGCTGGGTAAGTGTGAAATTTTTTTTTGTCTTTGTCTTTCTAGTAGCGTTTGTTTATATACTTTATTTATTTAAGTGCGATTTTTATCCAAATTTTATACATGTTTATAATAAAATACAGCCAATACATCCCAACTCCCCTTTCACAAATTAATAAAAGAACTAGAGACTGATACTATGGTTCAAACTTCAAGTTGAATATCAGAAAAGCAAAGTAGCCAGACACTAGTTCTCACCTTAAACTCTCTGGCTGAAAAGCCACCAAACCATGGGTTCTTTACTAAGTCTTAAACTACAACTTTCTTAGTATTGTTGTTTAGAATTAAGGGCTCCTATTCAGACTTTTACTTCTGTTTTCTACTCTCCCTAATGTTGGGATTAAGTTATGAGCTATAATTCTCTTTTAGACTGATTCACCTTCTGTAGATCTGGGTGGCCTTGGACTCACAGAGATCCATCTATTTCTTAATCCTGGGTCCCAGATTAATGGTTTGTACTACCACCTCCTGGCCTCTGACGGCTGGGATTAAGGGTGTATGCATGGCTTCTATAGGTTTTGGCTCAGTTCGCTTTCTGAATCCTCAGTCAGGTTTTGCTAAATATTAAGCATCCCTTCTAATTCCCTCCAGCATATGCCCTCCAAATTTCCTGTCTTCTTTGTTTTAGTGCAGACATCACTAGAACACTTAGAAATCTACTAGCATCATGTTGTCAAATGCTCACAAAGAATGATTGTCCTTCTGTCAGGAGCTATCAACTACCAAATGATCCTCAGTAAGATATGGGATCTAGAGATCATCTCCCCAATTTATAATAGTGATTTGAATGGCTTGTGTTGTGCAGAGTTCATAGGTAAAATAGCCATGCTGTGTCAGTATTTCATACTATGCAATAGTTTGAATAAGAATGGCACCCATGGGTTCATAACTTAAATGTTTGGTTCCTACTTCTGGACTTTGGAAGAATTAGGAGATGTGGCTGTGTGGAGGAGCCACTGCCACTAGGGGTGGATTTTGAGGGTTCAAAGTGCACTTCATGTCCCTCCTTCCTGTCTGCGTATCTCTTGTCCTAAGCCTGCCTGCCTGTTACAATAATGGCCTCTAGTCACCCTCTGAGACTATAATTGGTTAAATGATTTCTTCTATGTTGCCTTGGTCATTGTGTCTCTTCACAGCAGCAGATAAGAAAGACAGAGTTGGGCTCAGGAGAGGGTGTTGCTGTGACAAACCTGACCAATGCTGTAATTTAGGGACTTTGGGATAGAAAAGCAGTTAGATTTTATAAGCAGGGATTAATGAACATCCTAACAGGAGCTTATGAGACAATAGTGGTGATAGCAACTGCAAACTATGAAGGCTCATTCAAAAGGTTCCAGATGTTAACAAATTGAGCAACTGGTCTGGACACCATTCATGTTATACTTTGGCAAAGAATGTGGTTGCTGTTTTGGCTTAGTGCTAAAGACCAGTGAAGGCTAACCTGAAAAATTTTGGACCAGTATCATTAGTAGAAGAGATTTACAATAGTCTTATACTGACTGTCATGTGCTTATATTATTTTTACATATATATATAAAATATGTATATGATATATATATATATATATATAGGGGGTGCGTGTGTGCATGTATCGTGTGTGCATGTGTGTGTGTGTGTAAAAAATGCAAATGTACAGTTTATGGAGAAAAGAAGCTAAGGAGCTTCAGGAAATATAAGTTAGAGCCA